>NC_064638.1:826636157-826878095 GCF_023864345.2 Schistocerca serialis cubense
TGTTTGCTATTGTGTGGTGAAATTAGGAGTTGTTTACGTGTTTGTGGCCTGTGTCAGATGACCACAGTCGGATCAGTGCGGGTGTTTTGTGACAAATATACTCCACGACTAAATAAAAGGGCTACAAATAAATAGAGTGCAGCAATTCCTTACTTCCCCGAGCAGCACAGCGCAGTCTGAGCTGTTTTTGCGCAATAACGGCAATCTGGTCAGAATGTGAGTGAGTAGACTAATAACTGGACAAATTTATCTATAGAGGAGTTACAGGTCTGGAATGGAATGAATATCTTGATGGGTGTGGTTGTGTTGCCAAGTGTAGTGCACTACTGGAGTTCAGAAACTGCCTTATGTCAGCCTTACATATCGAAACCTATGAGAAGTAAAAGTTTGAAAAAGATATGTAGCAAATAAATAAAGTACACTCGCTCTTCCTTCTATCAGCCTATGCACTGAAATTATTTGCGAAAATTAGCAGTTGTTTGGCTATTTGGAGGTAAATGTTTTGCATTATTTACGAGCGGTTCGCATGTCTGTAGGCTGTGCTATGAGTTATTTTTAACTGTTTACAATTAGCAAGCGTGTGTCTAGAATATTATAAATGAGTTATGTAGGAGTGTTTTGCAGGTCTGTATGATGTGGGACATATCGGTGTGATATATATACTCCATTCCTAAATAAAGTAAGTTGGTTCCTCGGTCCGTGGACCCACTGCAGGGTGAGTCCGTTTACCAGAAACGTGTAGGAAGAGGTTGAGTGCTGGTGGCTTAGTTTGAAACAATTTTCTTAGGTTAGTGGCGGAAGGGCAAGTGAGCTTTGTTTACTGGCAGATTTAAAACTTGGCGCTGGTTCCTAGGAGGAGGAGGTGGCGGTCTGGTCCTCGAAAAGTAGTTGAAATTAGGGAGTTGAACACGTTTGCATATGTATATGAAATTGTAAATTGAATTATTTAATATGGTGGTGAGAGTGAATTAGCGAGCATTCTCGCGACGAGTAAACACGCTGTTATACGGTCATGGTGGATTCCACTGTCGGTCAAACTCTGGCGCCAAATGTATCCTTTGTCAGGCACACAGTCAACAGGTTCCATCCTGTCCAGCGTTAAGCGCTCGCGGGCGAGGAAAGATGTTTACGTAGTCGGACTCTGAGGCTAGCGAGGCTGACCGTTTGTGGCGGGCACCGCTGGTCGCTTGACGTCAGCTGGCCAGGGAGCTGCCGATGGAGCGGGCTCAGCCGGCTGCGCTCTGGAGTTTCGCTGTGTGAGCATGGAGAAGTCAGTTGGAACACACCTGCATGACCGTAATGTCTGAAATAAAGAGTCATTTTCCATGTATTTACAGAAGGCTATGTCCGTCGCGTGTATGGAGGGTGTGTGACATAAGCCGGGCGGCAGCGCAGCGATTGTACAGTTATCGCGCGCGCATGAGAGCGAGTCAATTAGCGGGCGTTCTAGTGTGGTCCAAAGTTGCTGTTATATAGTCATGGCGGATTCCACTGTCGATCAAACTTTGCCGCCAAAAGTGTAGCACTGGGTTCTCGCTCGCACAGGGACACGTGGCGAACGGCTGTGTGAGGTCGGCATCAACAGGTTTGAACGTGGTGCCGGAAGTGTTGCAGGGAAACGGCCGACCGTTGTGCGATTCAGCTCCGAGGCAGACAATTTTGGCGGGAAACGTGTGGAGGCGACGAATGCACGTGGTGAGCGGACAAGGGCTGCTGTGACGTCAAGCTCGATAAGTTCCAGCGTGTCCAGCGAAAACATGTCTACGACGTGGGAGTGATCGCTGGGCTCGCCCCCCGCGCTAGTGGCCGGCCGCCTCACGTGACAGGCGTAGGCAGTGTCTCCGCACGCTGGCCAGGGGTTGGCGAGGATTTGAACTAATTCAGTTGGAGCGCGCACGTCGTGGTGACTGCACTGCGATATCAAAGATGTGTGTGCTGACTGTGTTGGAGAACAAGTGATGACCATACTGCTTGAAATAAAGTCTTCAGCTGTTGTAACGTGACGTTATTGTGGTCAGTGTTCTGGCATGTGCATTGAAAATATTTGTGATCGGTCATAAAGGATATAAAGATTTCATGTTGAGCATTGCGAATTTTAGCGTACTAATAGCTGTAAGGAGTATGCGAGATTTTACGCAGAAAATTATGTGCAGTCGTAAGGAGGGTATAGATATCGATATTTCAACGCGAGATTCGTCATGAGGAGGCATTTGCGGCACTTTGCTGTTTGTCAGACTGGCGGAATCGGAATATTTTGTTGCTGTTACATTGATAAATATGTGGCTTCTTTTACCGGGCGCGAGGCGGAGGTAGCCACTGGCTGATGCTTTGTTCTGAGGACTATCGAGACTTCAGGTCGGGGGTCGGTGACCCCTTGCGGTTGAAGTGTGGCTTGGAGTTCGTGCGACCTCAAAAACTCTAGATTGCGTCCGCGCTCATGGCGTTTTCTGGGCTGATGAATAACGAACTGATACTCAGTATGCGTTGGACGGCCGTCGCGATCAAGCGTGTTGCTAGTATTCTCCGATTTTTACGTGGAAATTTAAGAAGGTTAAATATGACGACTGTTTGGGCTGGACGATTATCTCGCCCATGTAAACTGAGTGGTGAACTGCTCGGTGATAGTCCCTCTGACCTCTGAGTGTCCAGTAATGAGAGTGTGTGGATCGTGGCACGTCCAACGTGCAGCGGTGGCCTAAGTAAGTGTCTGCGATCTCCGACATCTAACTGTGACAGCTACTATGGGAGGATCGTGGTCTAAGTGTGTGTGTTTAGTGTTTTGCTTCTCAATACAGCATGGTGGACTCTGTCTTGAAATGGTATTTGTTGTTGTTACTACTCTACCACGCATTAGACCATTCCCACTCCTCTTACTCCTCCTTCTGCTTCTCCAGAGAGAACCAACTTAGGAATTCTATAGTGTTTTAAAAAAACACTTATCAGACTTGTAATGGGTGGAAGTTCCACAAATGTGATGGCATAAATTCTCGCCGAAATTTGAAATCCCCGACGGATCAATTTCTTGTTTATAGTAGTGGTACTATGAGTATGAATCTGTCCAACCCCTCACACAAATTGCTTAAGGACATGCTGCAATTGAGCTGAATCTGTAAATTCTCAGCTATGTCCAATCTAATGGACTTCTTGCCAAATGACCTAACTGTCCCAGTATCTACCAATACGAGGTAGTGAAAATTTGGAAGAGGGAAGAGTAGGGTTTGGAAACCAGGTGGCTGCGGGCTCAAATCCCATAGTTTGCCACCACATATACAAGTCCCAGTACCCACCAATAGGATGCAAGGAAAAACTGTCCCACACAGAGGGTTTCGATTTAATTAAGTAGTCAATCAGTTTGAAAGAGTGTGGGGCCTATTTCCAAGACATCCATAGCCCAAAATTTTCCTGACTTGTTCAGGACAAAGGCGGGGTTATTGCAGCACACAGCAGGCACTCCAGGTGCACTGGAGAGAGAGAGAGAGAGAGAGAGAGAGAGAGAGAGAGAGAGAGAGAGAGAGAGAGAGAGAGAGGGAGGAAGGGGGAGAGAGAGAGAGAGGCAGAAAGTGTGTCTGGTATCAAAGGAACTCTGGGACCTGATGATTTTGTTTGGACGATTAGTGCTGTCTGGCAGCTCCTATCAAATAAAAGAAGGATCCAACCCCTCGAATTGAATTTTATAATATTATACCCTCCACTCTGTAACTGAATTTCGCATTGAGAGATCCTTTCTCTCAGACTAAGCGATTTTTTCTGGGACGGGTGGGGAGGGAGTGGTTGATGGGTGGTGGTTGTACTTCCTCTGATGGTTGCGTTGAGCAGTAGTGCAGTTGATCGCTGCACATCAAAAGGTGCGCACAGACGAAAATTTTCCGAGAAGACAACACCTCCATTCTGCATAAGTGTAGTTATAAAATTAGGGCATGTAATGGCTGGACAAGATAAAACTTGTACCTTCCAGTCCAACAGCTCAGTACAGGCAGAGTGATTCCCGTAGGAAAGGGGGGGGGGGCTGAGCTTTTCTCGCGATCTCTAACAGGGTAGCACCCAAAATAAAGAAAATAAATTACCCTACGTCCTTCTTCTCCAATGGCACAGACTAAGCCTTTTTGATAGTCAGTTTCCAGATAGAAATGGGAGGGGGAGTAGAGAGAGTTGGGGGATTTCCCAGAGCAGGAGGGGTTAATTAATTGATAAATTTAATTAATTTGTATATCAATTTGATATCAAAAATGTGCTTGTATTAGTGAGGGGGAGGGATTGGTGATTACCTAGAGGATGAAGAGGGGAAGGGGTGGGGGGTTTCTCAGTAGGACAGATTATCCCCAAGGGGTCACATATCACCCCCAGGGGTCTTAAAGCAATTAGCATAACAATAGGTTAAGGGGAGGAGGAGGTCAGGGATTACATGAAAAATCACTTAGCAGAACAGTAGGTTAAGGTCATAAATCAATCAAGTTTGACCCTGATTGTGTGCAACCCACATTAACAAAATGTCAGTGTTGCCTTCTTGCCCCACTACCGACTGTTTGGTTTGCCCTGGAATATAGCCAGTGTAGACCCATCCACCACAAAATGACTAACTTACCACATGATGTATATTGGTGTTTCTACTGTCACCTTAAGTGCTAAAGTTCAGCTGCCATTAGAAATATTGCAAGTATAGTTCCACTCAAAATTCCTTCAACCTAGAACTAATAGTAAACATTTCGTTTATGTTCACTTGAGAGCCTCTTTCACAAAAATAACATCCTCTACAATGCAATCTTTCCTAAAACATAAATATAACCATAACATGTATACAGACATAACCCAAATACTTACTGAGAAAACATAAAAAATTCACAGATGCATTAAATTCACAATTATTTTGCACTCCTCTAGTTACTGTACTATTCCTGTTCGTGGCTGAAATGCATAATGGTGTGCCATGGTAACTATAAAACTGTCTCGCTCTTCTTTTCTAATCATTGCCTTCCTTCCCATTTTCCCAAATTCTCTTATTCCCTCTCTGGAAGATACAGCCGACAGTGGAGGCAGCACTCCTATTGTCCCCTTAAAAGTACAAATCTGACTGTCATGGACTATCGTAGGGCGAGTTAGTTGGGAGCTGTAGCTCAACGTTAGTAGTCTGCCACAAACTTCTTAGTTTTTCCTTTTGGTACTTAGGGTGCTCTTAATAATCCATTGATCTGTGTGATGCTTTGGTAACAGTGCTTTGTTATTATATGTCCTGTCTTGTCATTCCAAGGTTTGGTGTACATGTTCTTTACCTGTTACCAAAGACTTTTCAACCTTTTAGAGAAAGTGTTTACTTCCGAAATATCACTTCCTGGGGGAGGCTTGCGAAACTCAAAAGGAGACAGCATCACGTGACCAAAAAACTTAGTAGGCCTACAGCAACAAACCTTTGTTTGCGGATTTTTGAACTGTACACTCCTATGATGAATGCTAGTAGAGCATCACAGTGAATTAACGCAGTAGCTTAGCATCTTTGCAATAATTCTATGAACCATTTCTGTTCGACCATTTGCCTGTGGATGTAAGGCACTATTCCAAAGTTTCCTAATGTGCAGCAACCTGCATAACTGCTTCATTAAATCAGACATAAAATATGCCCCTTGTCAGTTCTTATTGTCTCAGGCATTCAGAACGTGAGTGTTGCCTGTGCTACTGTTTCGGTCTGCTGGTTCGGTATGGCTGTCATAGAAACGAGACAAGAGAAACGCTCGATTGTCGTCAAAACATAACAATTTCCTAATGGTGTTTGCACGAATGGTCTGAGGATATCCATCCCAATTATTTGAAATGATTTACCTTTTATCTTTGTAAAATAATCCTTTGGTGGCCAAGCTCCACCCTTTCTGTGCATGGTAAACATTTTGTTATGAGACATGCCAGAGTCAGTGACACTGTTTTGTGCTCTTTGTAAATTCCTTTATTACTGTTCCCCATTGTGATTCCTTACAAGCAGCAGCAGTGTGCCTCAGACATCCAGTTGCCTCCCATGTGTGTGTCCTTGACATCCAGTAATGCTGACACGGTGCAGTATGGCCAAGCAGTGGCATAACGCCACTGCTTCTGTCAATGACTTCGCAGGACTCGGCAGCTAAGGCCGAGGTGTGGCTGATGTCTCTGACACTGCCCGGCTGGCAATAACAGGAGACACAGCGACCGCAGTCCACTGCAGAAGCGCTGTGGCTAGTGTGCTATGTCCCAGGGCTCGGCTGGCCCTGCCGCAGTGGCACCTCTGCGTCTCGTGTCTCACGGAAGGCTCCCTGACACGGGGCCTAACTGCAGACCCCATACAGCATTCCAGATGGCGCCTGAAATGTCACAGTGCTGTGATGGTAGTGGTGTGATTCTAGCACAAGATGATTTCAGTACTAAAGCTTCTGGTTATTTATACACGAATGGACTGCAATTGCTCAGGCTTTGCTATGTCTTACAGCATGTATACGAAGCACTTCCGCACTTTCTGGGCTTAGGTGCTGCTGTGTCAACAATTTTCACACCTTGCCTGGCCAGCTCACCTTGCAATGTCCAATGGCTGTGTTGTGCTCTGTAAGGCATAACATCTGCAATCACCTGCTGGCTCTTCTTTAATCTATTTCCTATTTTGCTCATTTCTGAGCGAATATGGTCAGTGTTCCATATGCCTTCCCTCTTAACAAGACCCATTCCCTCAGGTCATATTAACTAGACTATCCTTAAACACTAGAATGACAGATCCTGGCTGATGGTCCAACTGACTCCTTGCCATTCTTTCAAGATTACTTTTATCATCAAATTCTCTTAAATACTACTTATCGTAAGTCCCTTAGTTTGTTGCTTAACTTAACTTACTGCTAACAGTTATCTCTACTGCCTCCTTGGCTCTGGTAATCAATTCCACCGGGATTTGAGCAATGGCTGGGTCCAAAATTTGTCTTCTATTTCACTTTTTGTACATGTAAACAAGGATTACATTTAGCAGAGTAAGTGTCACTGCGATAGTTAGTACGACAACTGTCAAAATTATTTCCCTCTCGTACTGATTTTCCCTGTACTGACTCACATGCTTCACCAGTGTCTCCACTGAGGCTGGACCCTCCTGCTCACTAACGAGTTTGTCTGTAGACTGTTTTAACTGTGGTCCCAATGGCTGGTTTTATACAGTCAGACCAGTGGGTGGCAACATTTCCATGGGTTCCTCAGGCCCATACAGTCGAAGCTGCGAAATGCTTCGATGGGTTATCCCTGAAATTATGGTCAGTAGATGGAAAATAGGTCCCATTATTTCCCGTTATATTCCGTTTGTTAAAAATATACTTTCATATGAGTAACATTTTTGCTGTGATGAGTTTCCCCCGCTCGAAACGACTGGCTACTACTATTACTTTATCGAAGACAGATTACAATCAATGTGCTTCAACCAGCTGGAAGTACAACTCAGGCTTATTCTCCTCTTTCTTGCAAGCCTTCTCCGTTTTCTCACCCATCAGGAACTTCACTACACAGGAATTCTGATCCTCTCTTGCTATCCTGTTTGGATAAACTGTAATTTCTCTTGTACCATTTCGGTAACTTCAGTTTTTTCATTTCCACATGTCTGCTCCTGTCTTCCACAGTTAATAACAACTGTTGACTTCTTCAGCATAACCCATTTAACAGGATATGTGTGGACTATATAACTTGCCTGCTATCGAAAAGGAAACTAAAACGTACATCTCTGCTCCATATGTCCTTGCTTCTACTGTGGCCAGGTTGAAATAAAAGGGTGAATTTTTATGGTTAATTTCCAAGACCAGCCCTAACTCTGGTGGGTAATCATTTTGCAACTGCCATAGCCCCTGCAGGTACTGTTCTTTTAACAAGTCCTCTCCTAACTGGCCTTGCACAGCTAGCTGCATAGATTCCTGTAACTCTCCTATCTCCCTTTGTGCTTCCCAAACACTTCCTCCAAGGAGTGTAAACACTTTGGAACCATTACTTCCTTGTCCAATATTTCTACTTCAGTTTGCAACCTCTTGATATTCCTGTTTTGTTTATCTCATCACTTCCCAGCCAGCTTGTGCAGTAACCAAGTATTTTTCATCACATCTTTCTCCAAACTCACGATTTGCTTGGTGTGCCACTCACTTGCTGCCGTCTTTCCTATCACACATCGTTTCCTTACTTTCACTGTATCATTCACCCTCCTAACGTCCTCCTCGTCTGCTGTGAGGTAGTGAGTGGACCTTAAACATACCAGCACCCACACAGATGTATAAGTTGAGAAACAGGACCACACTTACAAATCTGTACAAATGTGGCATCATCTGTATACATAGCAGCAGCTTCATGAAAAATGACATGTACAGTTGGATGTCTATTGTGAGGAAACTATTGCTGTTTGTACAGATGATGCCACATTTGTACTGATTTGTAAGCGCGGTCCTATTTCTGCACTTGTATGTCTGTGGATACTGGTGTGTTTGAAGTCCATGCCCTCATGCAATTTTATGACTGCTTATTTGCAGAATGCTATATAATCTTATGATGCCCCAAAGGGCGAAATATGTTATTAAACAAGCATTATTTTGCTTCCACAATTCATGGGTGTATTGCCAGATCCAATTGTCTATGGTCCATGATATTTCGGCGAATAACTGCTCCACCATCATTAGGTGGTGCTGATAGGGTAATGCGTCTGCTGCAGTGACTGCAGCAATTGAGGAGGTGGGCACATTTTCAGATGCGTTATGTCCGCTGTCCCTGTCGCATGGTGTACCTGGGTGTCGTGTTCTGCTTTGATGGAACTTAATATTGAGTCCCATGCCTTGCTCAGTTGGAAGCTCATTGTCACTGTTGATTAAATTATCGGCCTCACAGATTTCAATTGCTGCTTTGAAAATGGAGTCTCAAAATTTATCAGTGGTGGGCAAGACTTTCGATTGCTGGTAATTCATTTTATGTCCATTTCTAACGCAGTGTTCTGCTATTGCAGACTAGCATTCACATGATACACCTCCACTTTCTTGAGATGCAGGTCGTCTTTCACTGTCCGTAAGAAAGCTCATATTTTGGCTGGTGAGTGGAAACTGGCATTATGTGGTGTTTTTGTAGCATTTTGATGATACATTTCCAGGAAATGGTATGAAAGTAGTCTTCTTCTGTGTTTTCAGCCTCTGTTTTGTTCCTAGGGCTCTTGCATCCCAGGAGTATCCAAATTTGTCAGTTTCTGTATCCATTCTCGTGGAAGACCCATTCCAGGTGCTGAAACTCTGCAGCCAGGCTTTGTTAATCTGAAATGGAGTATGCCATGTGTGCTAGAATGTTGAGGATGCTGTTGTTCTTCGATGGATGGTGGCAACAGGAGGCATGGAGAAATGGAGCCAGCAAGCCTGAGCTGAACTTGGATGTTGATAAAAGGAAGTTTGCCACATTTTTTTATTTCCACAATAAGCTGGATGTTTTATGGATGGAGTTCAGATGTTCTAAGAACCAGAGTATTTTTTCAGGTCCGTGTGGCTAGGAAAGTGTCGTTGACATCCCTAAAAAACAAAAAGGTTTTGGTTCAGTAGTTTCCAGTGTTCTGTCCTCACAGTACTCCATAAACAAATTTGCTACAACTGGTGAGATTGGGCTTCTCAAGGCTACACCATCAGATTGCTAACAGTACTATCAATTCAAAATAAAACAGGTCAGTGTCAGAACATGTCTATTAAACTATGTCAGCTCAGAACTGAACATCTCATTGCTTAGTTTTATGGAGTGTTCCAAGGAACTCAAGTGAAAATTGAGACAACATCAAAGCAGACTAAACTATCAAACTCCTGCAGCCTTAGTTCCTTCACACTTGCTGATGCGAGGGCCTGCCAGATAAAGCAGGTGCTTCAGCAGGGGATATATTGGTGTCCCAATGTTCCTCACTATTGGTCAAATGTCTTCTTCTACATCTACATTTATACTCCGCAAGCCACCCAACGGTGTGTGGCGGAGGGCACTTTACGTGCCACTGTCATTACCTCCATTTCCTGTTCCAGTCGCGTATGGTTCGCGGGAAGAACGACTGTCTGGAAGCCTCCGTGCGTGCTCTAATCTCTCTAATTTTACATTCGTGATCTCCTCGGTAGGTATAAGTATGGGGAAGCAATACATTCGATACCTCATCCAGAAACGCACCCTCTCGAAACCTGGCGAGCAAGCTACACCGCAATGCAGAGCGCCTCTCTTGCAGAGTCTGCCACTTGAGTTTGTTAAACATCTCCGAAACGCTATCACGGTTACCAAATAACCCTGTGACGAAACGCGCTGCTCTTCTTTGGATCTTCTCTATCTCCTCCGTCAATCCGATCTGGTACGGATCCCACACTGATGAGCAATACTCAAATATAGGTCGAACGAGTGTTTTGTAAGCCACCTCCTTTGTTGATGGACGACATTTTCTAAGGACTCTCCCAATGAATCTCAACCTGGTACCCGCCTTACCAACAATTAATTTTATATGATCATTCCACTTCAAATCGTTCCGCACGCATACTCCCGGATATTTTACAGAAGTAACTACTACCAGTGTTTGTTCCGCTATCATATAATCATACAATAAAGGATCCTTCTTTCTATGTATTCGCAATACATTACATTTGTCTATGTTAAGGGTCAGTTGCCACTCCCTGCACCAAGTGCCCATCCGCTGCAGATCTTCCTGCATTTCGCTACAATTTTCTAATGCTGCAACTTCTCTGTATACTACAGCATCATCTGCGAAAAGCCGCATGGGACTTCCGACACTATCTACTAGGTCATTTATATATATATTGTGAAAAGCAATGGTCCCATAACACTCCCCTGTGGCACGCCAGAGGTTACTTTAACGTCTGTAGACGTCTCTCCATTGATAACAACATGCTGTGTTCTGTTTGCTAAAAACTCTTAAATCCAGCCACACGGCTGGTCTGATATTCCGTAGGCTCTTACTTTGTTTATCAGGCGACAGTGCGGAACTGTATCGAACGCCTTCCAGAAGTCAAGAAAAATAGCATCTACCTGGGCGCCTGTATCTAATATTTTCTGGGTCTCATGAAAAAATAAAGCGAGTTGGGTCTCACACGATCGCTGTTTCCAGAATCCATGTTGATTCCTACATAGTAGATTCTGGGTTTCCAAAAACAACATGATACTCGAGCAAAAAACATGTTCTAAAATTCTACAACAGATCGACGTCAGAGATATAGGTCTATAGTTTTGCGCATCTGCTCGGCGACCCTTCTTGAAGACTGGGACTACCTGCGCTCTTTTCCAATCATTTGGAACCTTCCGTTCCTCTAGAGACTTGCGGTACATGGCTGTTAGAAGGGGGGCCAGTTCTTTCGCGTACTCTGTGTGGAATCGAACTGGTATCCCGTCAGGTCCAGTGGACTTTCCTCTGTTGAGTGATTCCAGTTGCTTTTCTATTCCTTGGACACTTATTTCGATGTCAGCCATTTTTTCGTTTGTGCGAGGATTTAGAGAAGGAACTGCAGTGCGGTCTTCCTCTGTGAAACAGCTTTGGAAAAAGGTGTTTAGTATTTCAGCTTTACGTGTGTCATCCTCTGTTTCAATGCCATCATCATCCCGGAGTGTCTGGATATGCTGTTTCGAGCCACTTACTGATTTAACGTAAGACCAGAACTTCCTAGGATTTTCTGTCAAGTCGGTACATAGAATTTTACTTTTGAATTCACTGAACGCTTCACGCATAGCCCTCCTTACGCTAACTTTGACATCGTTTAGCTTCTGTTTGTCTGAGAGGTTTTGGCTGCGTTTAAACTTACAGTGAAGCTCTCTTTGCTTTCGCAGTAGCTTACTAACTTTGTTGTTGTGCCACGGTGGGTTTTTCCCGTCCCTCACAGTTTTACTCGGCACGTACCTGTCTAAAACGCATTTTACGATTGCCTTGAACTTTTTCTATAAACACTCAACATTGTCAGTGTCGGAACAGAAATTTTCGTTTTGATCTGTTAGGTAGTCTGAAATCTGCCTTCTATTACTCTTGCTAAACAGATAAACCTTCCTCCCTTTTTTTATATTCCTACTGACTTCCATATTCAGGGATGCTGCAACGGCCTTATGATCACTGATTCCCTGTTCTGTACATACAGAGTCGAAAAGTTCGGGTCTGTTTGTTATCAGTAGGTCCAAGATGTTATCTCCACGAGTCGGTTCTCTGTTTAATTGCTCGAGGTAATTTTCGGATAGTGCACTCAGTATGTCACTCGATGCTCTGTCCCTACCACCCGTCCTAAACATCTGAGTGTCCCAGTATATATCTGGTAAATTGAAATCTCCACCTAAGACTATAACATGCTGAGAAAACTTATGTGAAATGTATTCCAAATTTTCTCTCAGTTGTTCTGCCACTAATGCTGCTGAGTCGGGAGGTCGGTAAAAGGAGCCAATTATTAACCCAGCTCGGTTGCTGAGTGTAACCTCCACCCATAATAATTCACAGGAACTATCCACTTCTATTTCACTACAGGATAAACTACTACTAACAGCGACAAACACTCCACCACCGGTTGCATGCAATCTATCCTTTCGAAACACCGTCTGTACCTTTGTAAAAATTTCGGCAGAATTTATCTCTGGCTTCAACCAGCTTTCTGTACCTATAACGATTTCGGCTTCGGTGCTTTCTATCAGCGCTTGAAGTTCCGGTACTTTACCAACGCAGCTTCGACAGTTTACAATTACAATACTGATTGCTGCTTGGTCCCCGCATGTCCTGACTTTGCCCTGCACCTGTTGAGGCTGTTGCCCTTTCTGTACTTGCCCAAGGCCATCTAACCTAAAAAACCGCCCAGCCCACGCCACACAACCCCTGCTACCCGTGTATCCGCTTGTTGCGTGTAGTGGACTCCTGACCTATCCAGCGGAACCCGAAACCCCACCACCCTATGGCGCAAGTCGAGGAATCTGCAGCCCAAACGGTCGCAGAACCGTCTCAGCCTCTGATTCAGACCCTCCACTCGGCTCTGTACCAAAGGTCCGCAGTCAGTCCTGTTGACGATGCTGCAGATGGTGAGCTCTGCTTTCATCCCGCTAGCGAGACTGGCAGTCTTCACCAAATCAGATAGCCGCCGGAAGCCAGAGAGGATTTCCTCGGATCCATAGGACACACATCATTGGTGCCGACATGAGCGACCACCTGCAGATGGGTGCACCCTGTACCCTTCATGGCATCCGGAAGGACCCTTTCCACATCTGGAATGACTCCCCCCGGTATGCACACGGAGTGCACATTGGTTTTCTTCCCCTCTCTTGCTGCCATATCCCTAATGGGCCCCATTGCATGCCTGATGTTGGAGCTCCCAACTACCAGTAAGCCCACCCTCTGCGACCGCCCGGATCTAGCAGACTGAGGGGCAACCTCTGGAACAGGACAAGCAGCCACGTCAGGCCGAAGATCAGTATCAGCCTGAGACAGAGCCTGAAACCGATTCATCAGACAAACTGGAGAGGCCTTCCGTTCAGCCCTCCGGAACGTCTTTCGCCCCCTGCCACAACTTGAGACGACCTCCCACTCTACCACAGGTTAGGGATCAGCCTCAATGCGGGCAGTATCCCGGGCCATACAATCTAGGTGATACAGCAGGGCGCTGGTGAAGTGATCTGGCATCATCATCATCATCGTGCGCACCATTCTTTAACAGGTGGAGGTGCTCTGCTGCTTTTTGTTGGTTGGATCTGCTGCTATTTTCTGGTATCCTGGATTGTTCAGGGTCTTCAGCATTTTCCCTTTCATAGTAGTTATGCTGGAGAAGAACTGTTACCTTGCCCTTATCAGCTGGAAGGACAATGATTTCTTTATCTTCTCCGAGGACACGAAGTGCTGTCCTTTTTGCTTTGAAGATGTTGCTTCGTGGTGGAACCAAGTTGGTGAGAATTCAGCAGGTTTTCCAATGAATTTCCTCTTCAGCATCACTTGATACTCATTGGTTAGCCTGCCCCACAGCACTCATAATATCAGCTGTTAGAAGAGATGTAAGTGTTGGCACGAAGTTAAGCCCATTCTCCACTTCCGCTGCGTTGACCAGTGGGTTTCCTGTAAAACTGATCATGCTGCATCTGTTGGCTGCATCTCTTTACAACTACTTAACTGGAAATTGAGAAAACTTGGTGATTTGTCTTTTGGTTGATTTCTTGTACAACAAATCCAACTGGGCCCCAAGTGATTCCACTGACCCAGTCCCGTGAATCTGCAGGGAGTACAGGGGACATCCACACATGAAGCATTAAGAGCTCTCTGGCATTAACATAGAGCTGTCCTGAAGTTAACAGGATCCTTTCCCTGACCAGGACCAGGTTGGCTCTTTGTTTGATGCAGTTAGTTGCAGTGGTGCTGATGAGAGGTGCCACTTTGCTACAGGTAGGTAGCACCCCCATCCCCACGTCTTAGTAAAAAGGAGAGGCAGCTTAGCAGATGTCCTTTCTTTTTTCGAAGCTTGTCCACCCATTTTCACAAGCTGACATACATCCTCCCCATCGAGGGGGGTAGTAAGGAGCCTGACACTTTCCCGGCAACCAAGACTGTTTTCTTTTTGAAATAATTAGTAATTGTCACTTTATTAGTCAGCCAATGGAGTGGGGAAAAGATTTTGTATACAGTATTTTTGTATGGTCCCAGCTACTTGTATAAAGTGGAGCGGAGACATACAGTTACAAACAAATTAAGCCAGAGCTGCAGAAGTAACGTGATTGGATTCACGTTTCAAGCAAATTTTGAGGGAGGCCATGAAGGTAATGCACTTCTGTTTTGGTTTTCTACACTTCACAGATATCTCATCGCATCTTCAAAATCATGTATTACCTCCTCTTGCACTGATCGCACATACAACATTTCAGGCATGAACCTGGAAAGTGCTACAATGTCCTCTTGAAGAATCATCTCCTGTTCATTCAGGAGGGCTTCCCATAGGTCCTGCAGGGCCTCTGAATAGTGCTGATTGGCCCTTCTCTCCAGCTTGCCCATACATGCTCAATATGATTAAATTAAGGCTTCAAGCAGACCAAGACATAGCATGAATCTCTGGTTCATCCGAGGACTCTTCCACAATTGTCACAGCATGTGGGTGTGCATTGTCAAGCATTAGTGTAAAGCCATCACCAACAAATTAAGTGAAATGCAAAACATTCTCCAAAAGGATTTCCTCCGCATAGTGATATGCTGTAAAACTCCCATCTCCAGCTACATCTACACCTACATACATTCTTAACAAGCCACTGTGCACTGTGTGGCGGAGGGTACCTTATACCACTATTAGTAATTAGGAATTTTCCATGCCCCATGAAGACCAAATCTGTCTCTACAGTCATACTGATTCCTCCCACACCCAGAAGGCCTCTTGGATGAGAATGTGCAAAGGAAATACCTTTCCTCAGGCTTTCTTCAGACCCTCTCCCTATAATCATGTGATCACAAACCAAATCATGACTCATTGGTAAACAACACTTGCTCCTATTGTTGTAATCTCCAGCCTACATAATCCCTTATGATGGTTGGTTGGTTGGTTTGTGGGGGTTGAAGGGACCAGACTACAAAGGCCATCGGTCCCTTTTTCCACGATCATGAAACACCCGCAAGGGACAAAAACAAGCAACGGAGATGACAAGGGATGACACAGAAGATGACAGACAGAGACAAAGACCAGAAAAGAGGAATTAAAAACACAATGGTTGGCCAAACATGGAAACAAAAAAGGGAAAGCCAACCACCAAGAGACACACTAAAAACCCCAATCTAAAACTGTTGGCTAAAGGCCAGACGTAACACACAAAAGAAACAAAGCCTCAGATTGAGTGATAAAAGCCCCCAGCTCGAATAAAAGGCAAAACTAAGCCTGCCATGGCAGCATCATCTGTTAAAAGGGCAGGGAGCGTATCAGGCAGTGCAAACATCTGTCAGAGTGCAGTTAAAAGCGGACGGTCCAACAAAATGTGGACCACTGTCAATGCTGAACCACAGCGACAGAGAGGTGGGTCCTCACGGCACAGTAAATAACCATGCATCATCCATGTGTGGCCAACATGCGGCCGGTAGAGTACAACAGAGTCCTTGCGAGAGGCCTGCAAGGAGGAGCACCACACACTGGTAGCCTCCTTGACGACCCGAAGTTTGTTGGGCGAAGACAGGGTGCACCATTCATAATCCCAGGAACCGAGTACCTTCTGCCGCAAAACTGACTGGAGATCACACTCCGAAAGGCCAATCTCCAAGGCCGGCGCGCTGACAGCCTATTTGGCCAGCGTATCAACATGTTCATTACCCGGGGATGCCGACGTGACCCGGGGTCCACACAAAGACCACAGAGCAGCCGCAACGGGCAAGAGTATAGAGGGACTCCTGGATAGCCATCACCAGCCAAGAGTGAGGAAGATACTGGTCGATAGGTCGTAAACCACTCAGGGAGTCACTACAGATAACAAAGGACTCACCTGAGCAGGAGTGGATATACACAAGGGCGCGAGAGATGGCGACAAGTTCTGCAGTGAAAACACTGCAGCCAGCCAGCAATGAGCTTTGTTCAGAATGATCCCCAAGAGTAATAGCATAACGAACTTGACCGGCAACCATCAAACCGTCAATATAGGCCACGACAGAGCCGTGAAACGTGGCAAGGATGGAAAGAAAGCGGTGGCGGAGGGTCTCAGGAGGGACTGAGTCCTTCGGGCCCTGGGCCAACCCCAGCCAAAGGCATGAGCAGGGCACACACCATGGAAGTATATGAATATGGGTCCGGAAAAGACGTGGGAGAGGGAAAAACTCAAGCCCAGAGAGAAGAGCCCAGACACAAACGGTGATCGTACACCATGACCAGGGCCACTGTTTGGGAAGATGGATGACTGAGTTGGGGAACAGGAAATGGTAAGTGGGATGCCCGGGCAAGCTACAAACATGTGCAGCATAAGCGGCAAGTAGACGTAGGTGCCGGATCCGCAATGGAGGGACACCAGCCTCCACAAGTATGCTGTTTACAGGGCTTGTGCAGAAAGCTACAGTTGCGAGTCGGATCCCGCAGTGAAGTATGGGGTCAAGCGATCGCAATGCGGAAGGTGATGCCATATCGTAAGCCAGGCTCCCATAACTGAGACAGGACTGAATCAACGCCTGGTACAGTCATAGAAGGGTAGACTGATCAGCACCCCAGCTGGTGTGACTCAAGTAACGAAGAGCATTAAGATGGCGCCAGCATGTTTGTTCAAGCTACCGAATATGAGGGAGCCAAGTCAACCTGGCATCAAAAAGCAAGCCCTAAAACCAATGCGTCTCCACCGCGGTAAGAAGTTCGCCATCAAGATAAAGCCATGGCTCAGGGTTAACAGCGCGACGTCGGCAGAAATGCACGATGCAGGTCTTGGCGGCTGAGAACAGGAAGCCGTGCGTGATGGCCCAAGACTGCGCCCTGAGGATAGCACTCTGTAGCTGCCGTTCAGCAACCGCAAAGCCAGTGGAGCTATAGTCAGGCAAAAGTCATCAGCATACAAAGAAGCCAATATGGATGTTCCCACAGCTGCAGCTTGCCCATTGATAGCAACTAAAAAGAGGCAGACACTCAAGACAGAGCCTTGCGGGACCCCATTCTCCTGGACTCGGGAGGAACTATGGGAGGGACTAACTCGCACAAGGAAGGAACGGAGCGACAGAAAATTTTGAATAAAAATCGGGAGTGGGCCCCTATGACCCTACCCATGAAGCGTGGTGAGGATATGATGTCGCCATGTTGTATCGTATGCCTTCCGCATGTCACAAAAGACAGAAACCAGATGCTGACGGCGGGTAAATGCCGTAAGGAGGGCAGACTCCAGGCAGACCAGATTATCGATGGCAGAGTTGCCCTTACGGAACCCACCCTGGAACAGAGCCAGAAGGTCCCGTAACAAGTAGCCAACTCAACCTCCAGCTCACCACGCGTTCGAGCAACTTGCACGGAACGTTGGTGAGGCAAATGGGGTGATAGCTACCTGCCTCCATTGGGTTCTTGCCAGGCTTCAACATGGGGAGGATGATGCTTTCCCGCCATTGTGACGGGAACTCACCCTCAACCCAGGTACGGTTGAAAAGGTCTGGGAGGCGTCGCTGGCAGTTCACCGAGAGGTATTTCAGCATCTGATAGTGGATGCAGTCCGGCCCGGGAGCTGTATCAGGGCAAGCGGCTAGGACGCTTTGGAATTCCCACTCACTGAAAGGAGCATTGTAAGATTCGGGGTGGCATGTATGGAGTGAAAGGCTCCAACGTTCCAACCGCTCTTTCAGGGAGTGGAAGAGCGGAAAGTAATTTGTAGAAGTGGAACTCTGAGCAAAATGCTCTGCTAAGAGTTCTGCAATTATGTCTGGTTCAGTACAGACTGTGCCATCCAGGGAAAGCTCACAGACGCTGACAGGGTCTGAAACCCATAGAGTCGCCTAATCTTGGTGCAAACCTGCAATGGAGTAGTACAGATGCCAGTGGTGGAGACATATCTTTCCCAGCACTCCTGCTTCCGATGGCAAATAAGGCGGCGGGTCTGGGCACGGAGCTGTTTAAAGGCGATGAGGTGTTCCAATGAGAGGTGCCGGTATTGACACTGGAGGGTCCACCTGCAATCTCTAATCGCCTCAGCGATCTCAGGTGACCACCAAGGCCCAGTCCTCTATTGGGGGGACCTGGAAGAACAGGGAATTGAAGATTTCGCAGCAGAAATTATGCCGGTGGTGACCATAGGAACCACCACATCAATGGCGTCATGAGAAAGAGGCTCAATAGTGGCAATGAAGGCAAACGAGTCCCAGTCAGCCTTATTCAAAGCATATCTGGGGAGGCGCCCAGAAGAGTGACGCTGTGGCAGTGACAGAAAGATCGGAAAGTGGTCACTACCGCACAAGTTGTCATGTACAGTCCATTGGAAAAATGGTAGAAGGCCAGGCAGGACTGCAGACTGAAAGGCCAATGGCTGAGTATGTGCCATGCGCCACACTGAAATGTGTGGAGGCACCTTTATTTAAGAGAGAAAGGTTGAGCTGTGCCACCACCTCCACAACAACAGTGCCTCGGCCTGTTGCCACCAATCCACCCCACAAAGGGTTATGGACATTAAAGTCACCCAGTAACAGAAAAGGTGGCAGCAGTTGGGCTATCAGCACAGCCAGTACATGCTGTGGGACATAACTATCAGGTGGAAGGTAGACACTGCAGACAGTAACAGCCTGAGGCATCCACACCCGAACAGCGACAGCCTCTAAAGGTGTTTGAAGAGAGAGTTAAGGACGTAGATACAGACGCCACCAGATACCCTCTCATAAGCTGCGCAATTCTTATAATAACCCTGATAGCCATGGAGGGTGGGGGTTCGCATCGCTGGAAACCAAGTTTCCTGAAGAGCAATGCAGAAGAAAGGGTGAAGGCTGATAAGTTGTCGGAGCTCAGCAAGCTGGTGGAAAAAACCGCTGCAATTCCACTGGACACTGTCCGTGGCCGAAAAAGGCATGAAGGGACCAAGGAGACAGATTATACCACTGGGTCACCTGCTACCACCGATTGAGTACTTGTGCATTTGACATCCATTGTGTCCGAGGATCTGACAAGATCTAGGTCCTCAGCGGACACCAGAAACTCCGTTTCATCCTCAGACGTAGAGCTTGTAGGGAGCGGTGGTATGGGTGCCACCGCAAAGTCTGGATTCATGGGTGCATTCTTCTTTTTTTGTTTCCTTGCTATTCCTTTGGTGGTTCTGGCTAGGAGGGCTTCACTGGGTCAGTCTCAGGGTCAGAGGACTGTGAAGCCCTACGACCTGTGGTTGCTTCAGCCACTGGCCAGAACCCGGGAAGGGAGTGACCCAATGGACCCAATGGACCCTTTCCTGGCGAGAGGAGTCGAAGAAGACTTAAGCTTCTTTGGCTGGGAAGTGGGGATTGATGTCCCTGATGGTTGGGGGGGGGGGGGGGGGTGTTGCTCCTGAAGTAGGTGGTGCAGAAGCAACAGATAGGGAGTGCCCCCCATCATCAAGGGGGCAGGTGTAGTCTTACAGCTCTGAGTGCTGGCTGGAATTGGTGCAACGGATGGGGCTACAACTGTTCTCGTAGTGGAGGTGTATGAGGAGGTCATAGGCACAGGATGCAGGCGCTCACATTTTCTCTTAGCATCAGTGTAGGTCAGGCAGTCCAGGGTCTTATATTCCACAATTTTCCTCTCTTTCTGCAAAATCCTGCAGTCCGGCGAGCAAGGTGAATGATGCTCTCTGCAAGTTGACACAGATGGGAGGCAGGGCACATCGAGTATTGGGATGCGATGGATATCCACAATCTTGACAGGTGGGGCCGGAAGTACAACGGGAAGACATATGGCCAAACTTCCAGCACTTAAAGCACCGAATTGGGGGAGGGATATAGCACTTAACATTATAGCGATAGACCATCACCTTGACCTTCTCAGGCAATGTATCAATGCAAAAGAAGGTCCCTCTGGAATATAATACCCAGACAATATTTAAACTCTTATGGGGTGTGATGGTAACTGAAACATCCCCCAACTTGTCACAAGTGAGTAATGCCCGCGACTGGGCAGAGGATGCTGTTTTTATAAACACTGACCCAGAGCGCACTTTGGACGAGCCCTCCACCTCCCCAGAGTTGTCCTCTAAATGCTCTACAAAGAACTGAGGCTTCATCGCCATGAAAGACTTCCCATCAGCTCTCATACAATCTAGGTACCGGGGCGAATAAGTCTCGCTACCATCCTTAGCCTTTCACTCCTCCCAAGGTGTGGCCAGGGAGGGGAACGATTAGGAGTCATACTTCTGCGCATTTAAGTGAGCCATAGAATGCTTAGAGACTGCTGGTGGCTGGCTACCAGCAAGAGATGATGTACCACACTTCATTGCGGGTCTTCCGCCCTGATGCCACCCACTCTGACCAAGAGACCTCCCACAGGCGCCACCCAGCCGCAGCAAGGGCCACCTGGCAGGATGGCCATTGCCGGGAGTCCCGATGCCCCAGGGAGATAGGCATCTACTCCTTGGCATACATGGGGAGTTAAAAGCGCAGTCATCAACAGAGCAATGCCTGTGTTGCAGGGGGCTACAACCAACAGGGTACATGGCGGCCCCACCACAACGGACTGGCGTCCATGCTGGAAATTAGGTGCAAAGAAGTTCGTGGTTGTCGTTGGCACAGAAAGTGACACAGCATAGTGGATGGAGGAAATGGCACCCAGGAATATATCCTTGCCCAAGAGATGGAGAATGAGCTAGACTGCAATGCAACAATGAGAAAGGGGGCTAAAGATCTCAATGCACTATGGAAACGATGCACCATGTAAGACGCCTTTCCCCAAATGGCTTGCTCTTCAGAAAAATTTGGAAGTATGGGGGTCAAACCCTACAGGGGACCATCACATAAAGGCCGAAACACGTGAGACTTCTTTTAGTTGCCTCTTACGACAGGCAGGAATACTGCGCGCCTATTCTAATCCCCGGACCCGCAGGGGGGAATCCCTTTTGAAACATGGTTGAGTTGTAATATGCGCTCCGATGGATTATGGGCCTGTAGCAGCTCTTCAGGACTAAAGATTGGCTTCCTCCAGTCTTCTTCAAACAGTTCTCTCACTAACACTGACCTCTCAAACTTGTGGACTCAATTTCATGCTATAAGGGTGTGGCAGTTGCCAAGAAGTTGAAGTTGTAAGAAGTGATCATTTCTTGCCAGTGCTGCTCTTCTCAGGCCTGATACTTCTTTCCTTGCACAGCCTCATTTCCCATCATCTTTGTGTGGGTCTGGCAATAGTGGAAGGTAATAGTTCACAACACTTCTGTAAAGTAATGCATGCTGCAAGTGTTTGCAAGATCTTCATGGCTTAACAGCATGTTTAATCCAGAAAGCTGATTACAATAATGACAAAAAGATCCTACAAACACATGTGACTGAAAGGAGAACAATACAAGGTGCAACATGAGTGGGAAAACACTATTGCCTCAAGTTCAGTGACGCATTTTTGAGGTTGCATGGGAAAAAAACAATTATTGGCTGTGCAATGAACAATTGAAACATCATTGTTTGCTCACAATGCAACACAAAAGACCTACCCTGTCTAAAAATATGGGCTGAAATGCTACACTTTGATATAATACATAATTGCACGACATTTATTGCAAATTGCATTTTTGTGCCAGCCAGTGTATTTATGAAACTAGGGATTTAATGGCACATTAAAAATGAAATCACAACACTACTAATGATGACACGAGCACCTAAATCTTAGCATCATTTTTAAATTATTCCTCACATTTGGATAAGGTTGATGAGAAAAACATGCAGAAGAATATAATGGAGAGGCAAGAGGTACTAAACAAAGACAAGATTTCTTAAAAGACATCATAGTCGCCATTGATTGTATGAAATATTTATTATTACGATTGCAATTTTGGCCTTAGGGACATTTTCAAGTAACATTGCAAAAGTTACCTAAACACAAAAAAATACAAAAGTGAAGCACAGGGTGTATATACATAATTAAACAAACATTTTATTAAGACAGTAGCGTAATTATAAAAATTTGTGAGAAATGTACATAACTTACATTCTGTCAGAATATAAGACTATCTGAGATGAGTACATGTCCTCATCAAAAATGCAGCCTTTTGACTGCGAGAGTCCCACAAGTTCCGATGAGTACGACACTTATTACATTGTAAAATGTTGTTAAATATATACTGAATTGTCAATGTTACCATTGTTCTAATAATCTATCACATATACAAGCTCTGGTGCACTGACAACATGTGGAGCTAAGTCTGTTGGCGCAAAAATACATTTACTAAAGATACCACCTGTGCATGTAGCAAAGATAGTGCACACCAAGGATACAACTTATAAGCTTTATATCGTAAAGTCTTTTCATCTGTCGACATCATACAGCTTTCTAAATAGTGCTATGATTGAAAGGGGCTGTAGGATAGGATGGGAATATTTATTTATAACATAATAGAGGATAATACATGTGTTATCTGTTAATAACCTCTCACATTGACTTAAGTGCTCGTAAATGAGATGAAGACAGAGCTCTGATATATAATTCTTTGTATGCGTATACATTCTATGAATATGAATGGCATAAAATGCTCACCAGCAATCCAGTTCACTGTGCAGCACCACAAATCGGGACAACACATCACAATGCCTCCGCACAGATACAGGATGCATCTTTCAAGCAGGCTCTATTATAGCGAACACTACTAAGTAAATATGTATACTATTCCATTGAAATTGCTTAAAATGTTTTCAATAAGTGTCCAAAATAACTGTACAGTTCTATGAATCACTGTTGAATTAGATTGATACAGTAAATCACATTCTTCAGATACAATGAAATGTCGAGGTTACATTTCATTTACAAAATATACAAAAATAAAATACATTGGAGAATGCTTTTCTTCCCTCGTTATAGTCCATAAACTTTTCTTTACAGTAAAATACACCACGATTACTGATAAAATACACCAGGATTAAGAGAAAACTGGTCAGATACATCACATAAAAATTGGCACTTCTAAAATACAAAGAATAAGAGAATAGATACATTGCAAGTGGTAGCGGATATGACACTACAGAGTTACTAATATAATTTTGAAGTATCCATTTTTTTAAAAAAATAAAACCTCATTTACACACTTGTCTATACAAAATGTCAGGGTGGTAAACTCCCATCAGATGTCAAAGGTATTGCGCCCGTAAGCCATTTTACAATCTGTCATTTGTACATAAAACGGACTGAAAATTATCTAAAAATCTCTATTTTTTAAATCAGAGCCTGGTTGAAGGATGCATCCTGTATTTGTGCACAGGCATTGTGATGGTTTATCCTGATTTGTGCTGCTGCACAGTGAACTGAATTGCTGGCGAGTGTTTTACGCCATTCATATTCGTAGACTGTATATGCATACAAAGAATTATAAATCAGAGCTCTGTCTTCATCTCATTTATGAGCACTTAAGTCAATGTGAGAGCTTATTAACTGATAACACATGTATTACCCTCTATTATGTTATAAATAAATATTCCCATCCTATCCTACTGCCCCTTTCAATCATAGCACTATTTAGAAAGCTGAATGATGTCAACAGATGATGTACATTTCTCACCAATTTTTATAATTACACTACTATCTTAATGAAATGTTTGTTTATTTATGTATATACACCCTGTGCTTCACTTTTTTTTTAAGGTAACTTTTGCAGTGTTACTTGAAAAATTGCAATCGTAATAACAAATATTTCATACAGTCAACAGCGACTATGATGTCTTTTAAGAAATATTATATGACTGTGAATCCCAACCATGAGAAGTTAATAAAGATAAGATTGATTTTAAAATAAAAAAAGGAGTTTAAAAGAAACAATTCGAATCATGTGTCTAGTGAATGAAAAGAAGAACAAACAAAACTTAGCTTACTGTCCTAACATTTGTGGACGTGGACAATTTTTTACGATGTAAGATGAAATATGATGTCCCAATCCTTTAACTAACACACACACACACACACACACACACACACACACACACACACACACACACACACAAAAGACAGGTTTGCAGTCTATCACAACTTATGTTTAACTTTTCTGTCGAAGAATTAATGAAAGAAGTAAAATGAAATATCAGAAGAAGAATGAAAGTGTAATGGGAAAATATGTAATTGCTAAGGATGTTTGAACACAATTTGGTTAAAAGTAAAAAGACCTGGAAGATGTGGTGAATAGAAAGCAACATTACAAAGGATGACAACAGGAAGTTACTTGCACCATTTAATAAAATGGCACCACTTGCATCAGTTAATTACTAGCTACTCAAAAACAAACTGACTACTATATTGAATTTTAACATATTAAGCTAAGGAACACAACTGCAAAAATCTTCATATTGGTATCACAGACCATAAGGTTTGTTAGCTTCTTGATAGTTTCTAGAAAATTTTCTTTATTAAATGTGCTAGTAAAATAACTGTATGTCACTGCTTATCTGACAAATCTTATTATACTGTATTATGAACGATTAGTAAATACAGTGCCATACTGTTATACATTTATTTTTATTTATGGACAGTATGCAGAAGACCTTATAGTGTGTAACTGGAACACTCTCGTACATATGCAGCACTGTAAGGAAGTCACAATAGATTTTTATATCTGTGAATAGGTGCGAACTGTATCACTATCCTTCCAAATATACATTCACAAGATTCATACCATAGCATCTTATCAGTTAAAATGTGAATTCATAATCATAATCGGACAAAAGGAAGTTTATGAAAAGTATATGACTGAACTGCTTAAAATGTAATTTTTTGTAGATATTTTATTACATACAGCTCTCTTATGAATGATAATCACAGCCATTCATCTGACATTGCAGGCCTCCTGTTGACTCCAACATACAGCATGATACATGCTTATAATGTAACGTGGATCCCACATTTAACAAACCATAATAAAGGTGGGCTTACAGTGAAAATGAGGATCAATATTCATACGCATTACTTAACTTATGAGTACAAGCATTATTACAACATCATTACTGTATATTCTGGCACTTTGTTCGAAATGCTATATACATGTTATAATTTCATAATATACATAGCACAAATAATACAAGAAAACATATACAGTAGATTATCATACAATTGATTTCAGCCTTACCAAATTTTAAGCCATTTTACATACCAGGCCCATATTTTAAAAATACACAGTATTCATTGTGATGGTATATGAAGCATCTTCAATGCATCTTCGACAACTTCAGCCATAATCTTTGGTGTTGATTCTCTTAAGTTTTCATCCATATCAAATGCATCACAATCCATATTTGCTACACATTTAAAAAGCATTTTGTACATATATTTAAAAATCCCAATAACCAATGTTATTGAAAATTTTGTACATTATGTGCAAATATAAGTTTTTAAATGAACAGAAGTTGCTAATATACTTCTGTAAAACATTAGCAACCATATAAATATGTTCTGCCACATATCAGTTCAGCTTACTGTACTCTGCAAAGATGCATAAAACAAAATGTATGCAGCACCAGTTTTCACAGATAATGGTGGCATAACATTTACTTCATGGTCATCAAATTTATACCACTTATTTTTTACATCATTTTTACAATATGCTGTATAATGGCCACCTTCCATAGTTCCATAATGATTTGAGACACCATACAAACTGAAAGTCATGTGTGAATGGTTGTAACTTGATTCATTAAGATACTGTTCCATATCAAGTTTGTCAATGGGAAAATCAACATAGTTTTGTCTTTTCCGACACCAACCGTCGACATAAAACCTGAAATAAGAATGTTCAAAATGAGAATTGGCAAAGCAAGCAAGCAAAGATGAGAAATGATACAAAACAGTGGTACAGAATAATTATCTCATTGTTGCCAATTTTCTTTCTTTCTTCTTTTGTCATAAAGCAAAATGAAAGAGAGAAAGAAAGGAGGAAAAGGTCATGCGCAACTCAATGTAAACACACAGGACAGATGAACACAACCACTAAAGTAGTTTGGATTTCACAGAGAACTGTCAAATCCACAGGCTCTATTTATCTTGACAGTTTACAAACAAAAATCAATGAATCAGCAATTATTTCCATTGTAATTATTTTGTGATCTCATCAAGGCTTTTGATATCCCTATGAAAAGATTAAACTGTTATGGAACAGTATGCACAACAAGACAATGTTTTTGTATCTTGTATGCCTTACAGAAAAAAGTGTGTTTCAGTCCTATGTGGATCACACAGCAATAAGTAGCATTTGAAGTGTGTGGCCAGAAAATGTAATTTTTTTCAGATGATACGAGTACAAGAATGAAAGCAGTACTGGTCACATAGCTGAAAAGGCAGTTAATGAAATATTTGACAAATTCAACAGATTATTCAAAGCAAATGAATTACAATTAAATTTTGACATGATTCAGTGCATACACTTGAGTACTTTTCATAGAACTGCACTAGGTACAGCTCTAACAATGAAACACAAGAAGTAGAAAGTACTTAACATGTTTCTACCAGATCTTTCTCAAAAAATAGTGGAAAGTGTGAAAATAATGCTATGACCACAAACAACTTTTACAATGGCTTCAAGGAGTTTTTTTTTAAATGTGAGTAAAAATGGGAGTCTTATACATGGGTGCACATGTATTTAGCACCCTGTCAGAAAAAATTTAATGTCTTATGGGTAATGTGATGGCATTAAAGACTGAACTGTAGAACTTAACTTTTGGACAAACTGCTACTCCAACAAAGAGAACCTTCAAAAAAATTATAAGTAATATTTTAGATACAAAGGGTGTTCAAAAAGTTCTACAAAGTCATCTCAAATTTGTTTTTATTTTTTGCAGCAGGAGAATGAAATTTTTTGTGAACATACTTGGAACATTTAGCTATAAGTTGGTATATAAAAGTATTTTCTTTTATTTACAGGTGAGCCATAATGGACCATGAAGTAGATGTCAGGTTGCAACAATGGTCGGTGATGGAGTTCCATTTCAAAACCGGCGATGACTCTGCCACACTGATTCAGAGGAAGTTGCGCTCTGTTTATGGGGAGGACACAGTGGATCACAGCAGTATCCAGCAGTGGTTGCAGAGGTTTACAGAAGGTGATTTCTCTCTACTGGACAATCCACGATGCGGCAGACCATCAACGGCAGTGAGTGATGTGGATAAGGAGACCATTGATCAAATCATCCAAAATGACAGATGTGTGATGACACGGCAGCTTACTGAAATTGACTTGTTTGTCATTGGGTAGTGTGGTATCACTGGTACAGTAACTAGGGTACAGAAAAATTTGTGCACGCTGGGTGCCATAATCATTGACAAGAGAAATGAAAAAGATGAGGAATAATGTGTGCGAGAGTCTCATGAAGACCTTTACTGAAGAGTGGAAACAGCGTTTTGATGGCGTCATTACCCAGGATGAAACATGGTTGTTTTTGTCCGAACCTGAGAGCAAAACCCAATCCATGGAGTGGCGTCATCTGGGTTCCCCTTGGAAGAAGCAACCAAGACTTTCATGAACCACAGGCCGAAAGGTGATGGCCTCCTTCTTCTGGGATCAGTGTGATGTCATTTCCATTGACTTTTTGGAACCTGGCTCCACAATTTGCTGGGACCGTTCCTGTTTGTCAATGAACAAGCTGTGATGCGCCATCAAGACCCACAGACCACAGCATCAGGGTCAGTTCATCAGACTACACCATGACAATGCCAAACCTGATACAGCCCTAGGAGAAAATCAGGAAAACTGTTCCTCATCCTTCCTACTGTCCAGACTTGGCTCCATCTAATTTTTACCTCTTTGGTTGTCTGAAGGCCCACCTGTGCGATAAAACATTTGATAGTGAGAAAGACCTTATTTGCTGGGTCAAGTGATGGTGTAAAAGTCAATCCCCAGAATTTTATCATGGAAAGAATGTTGGGCCAGATATGTCACAGCTGACGGAGGCAACACTGAGTAGGCTTGATGTATAGCTAAATGTTCTAAGTATGCTTACAAAAAAAAAAAAAAATCATTCTCCTCCTGCAAAAAATAAAAAAATCAGAGACAACCATGGAAAACTTTTACTTTCCGACTGAGAAACCAAATAGCAGTTTTCGTAGCTCTAGCTTCAAAATTCCCTTAAGAGCAACATACTTTCAAAAAGCCTTTCATACCCAATTTAAACTCCTTAGGAGTAGAATTTCGGACAACCTCTTCCTAAATGATTCCTACTGAATAAGATTCACACACTCTACAAACTTCAAGTTTCTATCCTCAAGTGGTTTGGGTTGGGCAATGATGAGTCAGTGAACCAATCTGACCCTATTTCACCCTCTTAAGGGTTGAATTTCCAAAAACAGTGAAACAAGTATTTTTTCCATCTCCAAACGAGAAGCCAAATATCAATTTTCAAAGATTTAGCTTTAAAAATGCTTTCACAATGAAATGCTTTCGTAAAATCTTTTCACCCCCACAGGCTTAATTTGACTAAACAGACACACTAAAAAACACCTCCATCCCCCTACTTCACCCCCTTAGAATTAGAATTTCAAAAAATTCCTTCTCAAATGATGCCTACAGTACAAGATCCACACTTTCTCCAAATTTCATTTTTGCATCCTTAGAATTTTGGGCTGGGCGATGATGAGTGAGTGAGTGAGTCAGTCAGAACATTACCTTTTTATATATATATATATGTGTGTGTGTGTTCAATGGTACGTACAGACATTTGTTTGATGGCGCACTGGGTCATGCAAAGAATTTTCATGTGTGTATTACACTCTAAGACAATGCAAAACCTAAGTTTTAAAGCCTTCACCCGGTACCCTACACCGTTTACGACGAAGTTGCTTCTGAACTCAACAGTTTAGAACAAATTGACATTTTGTAACCAGTTTTTGCAAGTTAGTGGGTATCTCCCATTGTGATCACAAAAAAGCGAACATGAAGATCAGACTTTTTGCTGACTTTAAAGCCACTGTTAACACTCAAATAGTGACTGATTCCTCGTCGTTTACAGGAATTGATGAATCTGCGGATTGTCTAGCAGGTGGACGACTCTTTTCAAAATTTTTTTTGCCAAAAACTCATCTTCAACTTCCCCTGAATGAGGAAACTAAACAAGTTATGGTGACTAACATGCCTTCACTTAGGAAGTCCCTCACTGCTGCAATATTTCAATGCTTTCTTGACCATGTGACATCAAAAGTTCCGTCCTGTTCAAATTGTTTAGATGATGATATTGTATCCAAGCAAACACCGGAACAGCATCTCAAAAATTTGAGCAGACACAGAGCTCAAGTGTAATTTACCGAAAAGTTCAATTTTAAAACTGAAATTGAATGCTTGGGACATGTTACTGACACCCACGATGCTTGTTCCTCAATCAAGCATTTAGAGGCCATACGGATATTATCTTATCTTACAAATGTACGAGAACTCCAAACTGTTCTCAGAAAAGAGAAATACTACATCAAAGTCATTTCAAATTGAGCACAAGTAGCCACTCTTTGCATCACCTATGGCATAAAAATGCTCCTTTTGAATTGACTGGATAATGCAAAATATCTTTTCAGAAATTGGAACATGCATTACTGGTTTGTTCTTGTTTATGCATTTTGATCCACAAAACCAGTGGTTCTTGCAGTTGAAAACTCTTCATGTGGAACAGGGCAGTTTTATCTCACAAGGTTGGCAATACAGAATTTCCTGTAGCATTTGCATCTAAGACACTTAACAAGGTCACAGTCAACCACAGTCAGCTGTAAAAGGAAGCTTTAGCCATAATTTATGATGTCACAAAATTTAATCAATATTTGTACGATAGAAAATTTTTTCTTGTGACAGATCACAAACTGCAAACTGCTCTTTTTCATCTGTACCTGATCATACAGCACAAAAGTTGCAACATTAGTTACCTAGTACTTTCCAGTTATTAACATGAAATTCTTTATCGCCCCATGTCACAGCGTGTAATGCAGAAGCTCTGTTTCACTTACCTATGGGGAAACAATCTAGATTTCGACATACCAGAAGTTTCTTGTCTTCAAACTGATCATTCTTATTTGCAAGCACTGCAAGCTTTTGCCAGTGATTCTCAGCGCATCACAGAGGCTACTGAACCTTAATAATTACGATTGATCAAGTACTGCATTTGGATACAGTGGAGTCACAATCCAAAAATCAATCTCACAAGGAACCCCATGAGTGCGAGTTCACAAAACGCCAATGATGTTTATGTCATTCGATGCCCCGCGTATTGTCTACTGAGCAGCCACAATATTGGCTGCTAATTGCAACAGAGGGTGGGATTGGAGGTATATAATGGAGAACACAGCATGAGGGTAAGGAGCATAGTTGCACTGCTTAGTTGACAAGTGCCTCACAGCAATGCTACAGAGTTAATGGTGCTGATACAAAGCATGGCAATGACAATGATAAACAAGGCAAAACTGCAAACTGAGGGTGTTCTATGGCTACACGGATGACACGTTCGTGATTTGGCCACATGGTGAAGAAAATCTACAAGAATTTCTTAAAAACCTCAACAGCATACATGACAATATTAAATTCACCATGGAGGTGGAAGAAAACAGATGTCTGCCTTTCCTCATCATAATAAAGAAGAAGACTTACGGCACCCCAAGCCATTCTGTGTACAGGAAGAAGACACACACTGACCTGTACTTTAAAGTCAGCAGCTGCAACAATCCACAACAAAGCAAATCCGTGCTCACCACCTCGGTGTGCACAAGACGAGAGATATGCGACAATGAGAGTCTACCTGCCAAACTGCAGCACTTGAGAAAGACCTTTTGCAAGAATGGTTATTGTGAGTCGCAGATAAGATGCATATTAGAAAAGAGCAACATTAAAACTATCTTTCGCTGATTGGCCAAATCAAGAATATGCTACGCTCAGTGAAGGATAACCTAGGAATACAGGCACTAGGAGTCTAAAGCATCAGCTGCACATGTCGCAAACAGTATGTTGGCCAGACCAAGCGATGCATATCGCAGTGCTACTCAGCTCACATAAGGAGCATTCACCTTGGCCAAACAGAGAAATCTGCAGTGGCAGAACACTGTCTCAAGGAAAATCATATGTTTGATTTTGAACAAACAAAGCTGCTGTGCAGGGTGAACGGGTTTTGGGAGTCAATCTTTGAAGAGGCTGTGGAAAAACGAGTTCATGACCAGAGGAGCCTGTGGTCCAGTGGCTATAAAGAACTTGACAGGACATGAACTCAACACTTCACCTGTAGATGACAAATAGGAAGCTTGTTGAAACGTTACCACAGGACGACGCCTTGACTCAGCTGATGACCCGAGAAGACTCGATGCCATGACTTGGCTAATAAACTGAGAAGACTTCATCATTGAGATTCACTAAAAAAGTCTAAATTCGCATATAGCTGACAGTTTTTTCGCACGACATACCGCACACAGGGGCTCTCAATTGATTCTGTATTCACAGAGGTCCAAAAATGTTTTTGATATCATTCCTCATAAGTGGCTTCCAGCTGCATTGCTTTCCTATGGACTATTGTCTCAGTTGTGTGACTGGATTCGTGATTTCCTGTCTGAGAGGTCACTTCTAATACTGTGCGGTGTGTACCCCATTATGACGAAAACTTGATGTGAAATTCAGAGGTTGGTTGGACTGAGGCTAGCTTGTAGTGGCTAAGGTGTGGGTTCGATTCCTGCTGGGGGTACCCGTTTTTAACAGCAAGTAAAGAGCGCAGGACTGGCACTAGATTGGGATTCAAGCTCCGATTCCAATTTTTCTCTAGATTTGGACCCTTCAAGATGATACTGCCTCATTATTTTGGGGTTTCTTCATGATGCCAAACTCCTCCAGGTCCCTATACATGGCGTGATTCTAACTACTAGTTAAAGGGAATTCAATAGTTGACACCTGTTCATGTTGTTGCCAAACAATGATGATATGCGTGGCACAAAACTATTCGTTGTGATACCTCTAGCCAAACATGTGCGCATCTCACTACTGGTAAAGAAAAAATACATATTTCAAGTCTATTTGTGGCAGTAAGACAATAGCAAAAGGTGCCAGGTTTGAACCCTGCCAGGCAAAAATCAATTATGTCACTGTTTCCGATTTCAATACCATGTTGTTGGTGAACATATTTATAATCTGACATCAGATTGTGCTAAGTTAACAATTAACTTAGGTACTGGGTTCTACTCCCTGTCCATCACCACAACTTTACTTCATGGCGTTTCACACTTGTGGTATTACATACTTTTTGTGGTTACTTCTCACGGGCAATATAAGCTTCATGGTGTTCTTGGTGCAGTGCTGAATGTGTAGTCATTTACTTTCTTTTCAGGTTTGGATATTCGGTCTTGCAAACTGATACTGACGAACATTTCGATATGTAATGTAACATTTTGGTAAAGTGTCAAAATACTTAAGTAATGAATTAAATTTAAAATTTTGTGAGCAAAGCACTGAATTAGATTCGAAATTTCAAGACTTGTTCAAAAATATGCACAAGAAATTTGATACTGTTGTAACAAACTTGAACAGTCAATTAAATGTGAATCTCGTGCAGATCAGAACTGCGAGCTCAAGTCTCACAGAGGCATACCATGAGATTTCTGATTAAGTTGGAAGGTTGTCTCAAGATGTAAAAGAGTTGAAAGATACTCAAATGCAAACAAAAATGTCAAATTTGACAAAGCAGTTTAATGATCTTTCCCTTGAGCAAGATCACAAGTGGAGGAAAATCTCACTGCTCAAGGTGAAAAATTACAGTTTTTGATGAATGGATATCCAGATGTAATACGGACGTATATCAGAAAGTAGAGAAAGAAATACATGCCACAATGCAATGGAAGTATTGTCCGAACTGGGAACATCAGGCGAATCTCTTCACAATGAATTCCGTCAAGACACAAAATATTTTTAACAAACAAGTTGCCTAGGTAGTGGCAAGAAGTTGATGACTTAAAGGGGAAATCTGACATATACAAGAGTCACTGCATGTGGCAACATCTCCACTGCCGTTTTTGCATCATAATTTGACGTGGGCAAGAGAAAAATAACGTAACATCACTGCAACATACTGGACCCTGCAGTCTGTGCATAAATTCCCCACTGGAACCTGTGTGGGTGGCAACAACTTTAACTGTGGTGTTTCTGGAAGAAGTGTTACTGAAACATGACCAATTTCAGATTTTTTTCCCTGAAAAGAAATTCCCACACTCCATTATGTTTATAGGACATTTTAGAAGGTGTTCCCTACATCATAGACAGATCGCTAGAAAATACAATTCGTGGTAGCTTATATGCAAGGTGAATCCGCACTGTGGGCCACAGCTGCTGCCAAACAATATCCTACATATGCTTAGTCTGAGCAAGTGTTCTCGGCCAAGTATTGGTCACTGCACTTACGAGCCTGCCTAAAATAGGAAGTTTTCAGTTCTGAAATTTACCGTCTTAAGCACGGAGCCTTCAAAAATATTTTGAACAGTACATTAATAAGACATGATATTGGGATAATCCCATCACACCCAATGATGTGGTCGGGATACTACAAGGCAAATTACTGGTGGACATATTTCAAAAGTTAAATCATGCACCAGAAGATAACACCGAGGGTTTTCAGTCTATCATCAATGAATTAGATTTAATCTATGACAACACGCGACACACAAACTGACACAGTGGTACACCAACAGTGCATTCCTGCACCCATAACAACAACGGCCGGTACGACGCTGTCACAACAGTGTAAAGAGAAATCAGGAGGTGCATAATGGCACCAAATTCCAGCATAGAAACCTAAATAATAGGTTCCACGCTGGTTATCAGAATGGCAGGAACAGACCACACGCAGAGCAGTGGTCATCAAGCAGAAGAATGGTATCCTGTGGAGACCAAACTATCCACAGAATAATATTCCACCAAATGGAAATCACGGCTGGAATCAACTTGCTTCCGAGTCGAGACCACCGAAAGGATGATCACAAACCTTGCAAAATGGGACACTACAGATTTTGGAGTTCATGGATGAGAGGCCCGACAAACAAACAATGCGTCAAACTAAATGTGGTCTCATCGCACTCTGATTGTAGTCGCGGGTATTAATGGGGATGACAGTTCTTGTAATCTGATAAGCATGCTTCATTATAATGATAATCAAGATATCTGTGATGAACTATGTACTAATATGATGCCATGTAGGGAAGTCTGGGTAGATCAGGTACAAGCAGCACTGAGTGGTGTAGTCAGAGGTATTCCAATCGCCATAGTGATTGACACCAGAGCTAATATGAGTGTTATGGCCATTCATTTCTTAAAAAGAATTTTGGAAAGAACTAAGGTTCCGAAACTGCTGGTAAACAATTGTGTCGAGTCGGAACTGTGAAGAGCAGAGGAGCAAGTATTGGTTTTAATAGAATTTGCGAGCAGAGCTGTTGAGTGCACGTTCCTAGTGGTTACGAGTCTAAATTTATCTTGTTTGGTGGGAATGGAGTTTGCAAAATGGAGGAATGTGTGTCAACTTCCAATGTGGCACATGCACCCTATTTGTTAATGAGAAGGAGGTGAAATTGACAGGAGGTGAAATTGACAAGGACCGCCAGGGAAAATTATGCCAGGACCTGTCAATCAAATTAATTGATATAAATGTACTGAGGAAAGACATTCATTTTACCAACACTGATACAGAACCAGTGTCAGTCAATGCAAATCATAATCTACCCGATGTAAACGTAATTTGCACCAAGGCTCAGGAATCTGAATGACTTGACATAAAGCAAAAGAACAAACTTATGCACTTATTGATGATATATGTATATGTTTTTTCTAAGAATCCTGGTATTGTGAAAGGATACATCTATCACATGAATGTTGCTCCCCACCAAACTTATCGTAATCAAACCTATGCCACCCCATGGGCCAGGAGGGAGGTGGTGACACAAGAATTACACAAGATGCTCACTTGGGACATTACTGAGACCTCATGCGCTCTGCCTACTGCAATCTGTTGTTCATCATAGTGAAGCCAGGAGGTGGGGTACACTTAGTTCTCGATGCATGTAACACAAACAAAATCATTGTGATCATATAAGCCAGTCTGGAAGTTCTGAAAGAGTCATTGCAAAAGTTTTCAGGTATGAACTTCCTACTGACGCTCAATCTCTGATCATCGTTCTGGTAGATCCCCTTGACAGAGGAATCTAGGAAATATACTTCTTTTGTCTTCACTGGATGGTTGTACCAATTTAAGGTGCTACTGTTTGGTCTGAATGTCAGATCTGGCATATTTATTACAGCCCTCGACACCGTTCTCGGGTCGGGTTTGTTAGACCGAGTTACTGTTTAGTGGACGACTTGTTAATAGCCACAGCTTCCTGGGAGGAGCACATAAAGCTGTTAAGGCAAGTTTTGCAACAGTTTTCAGAGTCAGGAGTGACTGCGAACTTAGAGAAATCGAAATTCGGCAAACAACAGATCAAGTTTTTAGGACATGTCATATCTATGGCAGGTGTAGAACCTGAGCCAGACAAGATGCAAGATACAGCCAAATGTCCACCGCTAATGTCACAAAAACAGCCGAAAATGTTTCTGGGCATGACATCATTCTTTAGGTGGATCATTCAGAATCAACTCTAAAGCAACCAAGAATTACTGGCTTTCTTAAACAAAAGTTCTCCCTGGTCCTGATCCCCCAGTGCCCGGAAGCTTTTGACAAAACTAAAGTTGTGCCAGGCCATGCCATTTGAAATCATTCACAGTGTTCTCAATACATCAAATCAATTAGTTTGAATTCTTATTTTCAAAACTTTAATTATTCTTCATTTCGTAGTATAAAAATTCAGAAAAAATTAGCATCTGTTTATTATGTTGTTGTGTGAATAAATGAGAATGAGTGAGAGTGTGTATGTGGGACATATGAAAAAATTCAATATTATATTATGTACAACATTACGTAATTGGAACGTGGGAAAGATGTAATTTACCCACACTGCTGATGACACATGTCTAGGGGTGATAGTTTTTGTAAGAAGGCAGCCAGAATATTAGTTTAATGTGCAATTGTTTTCGAAATTATTTTCAAGATTCATTTTATTTCGTTTTGTTTTATTAAACATTGTGTTAGTATTGGCACTTTGGGATAACATAAATTACTTTCTGAACAGTGATTGGCTTAGGCGAGTTTTGCCATGAGAACGATCTCTAAGGATCATTCTGATTAGTCCGTCAGACTGATCAGCCAACGAGAATTAAGTAGTTCTTGCGCACAGCTAGTGAGATATGCTGTGAGTGAGGCAGTATCGGGAGAGTCGCTCGCCAGATTTGGACATGGAAGGACATGTTAAATGTGATGATTCTCATTATGTATAAAATGATATTGAGTTCCTCAAGTTTAATATGTGTGGTGACTAATGCTGATGTAGTATGAACAGTTTGATGAAGGTTTGGAGTTTCGGGAGTATTTTGTTGGGAAGTTAGTCTTGTGTGAACTTTCGGCCTTTATGAAAATTCTGTGTGGTGTATTCTGTATTCAGTTATGGGGTATTTGGTGAGCAGTTCTTTTAAAGAAACCCACTGAAAATGCCCAAATGTAAAACTCATTTATAGTAGCGGATCTGTGACTGTGAGATCGTGCCATCAATCGGGTCGGACTTGAGTAAATTTCTGGCTGCTTTGCATGTGAAACTGGTTGTATGAACTGTGAACAGAGAACTATAGACACGTTAGTTAGGTAAATGCGGACTTGATAGCTCATTTTCATGTGTACTAGAAGCAATAAAAAGGCCTATATACAAATTTTCTGGAAAATTTACTGTGAGAAAAAATACACTATATCACTACCCGAAATCTTGATATATGTGAGATTGCAGGAACTGAAATACTACTGGAGTTTATGCAGACTTTGCAGGATAGATATTAGGCAGCATTTTCTTCAGTACTGCTTTTTCGCCATCTAGTAAGTATCTACACTTGCAGAGTGAAGGGACGTTGAGCAGAAGCCGTACTGAGGTAGGTGGATGTTTATTTTGAACAGTGCGACGAATGATTTTTTTTAACCCGCCCCGCCACAATCAGGTTCGCTAGTAGGGTGTGGACAGTGTGTGAAAGGTCCATGGACTGGTCTCTTAAGAAGTTTCATTACTTTATCTGTGGTTGGCATGTTACAGTGTTCTGCAACCACAAAGCTTTAAGTTTTCCTTTGATCTGTAGGCTACACTACCAGAGGTTAATGTGGTGGGTATTGTTCTTGCAAGAATATGATTTTGAAATTGTTTATATAAAAGCTAGTGAAAACGTTATTGCTGGTGCATTATCCATGTTACCCTATGGCTCGCCCGAGTTTAATGAACTTGTAGAACAGGTGATAGATTACAAAGTGTTGCTTATGAAGGACACTGTTCAGCGATGATATTAGTTACAGATGTGTAAAAACATGAAAGCACTGCAGGATACAGATCCTAAGTGTTCAAAAGTTAAATGGTTTTGGTAATTCAGACAAATCAAAGACTGAGTCAGAATTACACCTTGCATAATGATGTGTTTTTCCACAGGAGAAATACAGACAATGAGTTGTTGTTGTTGTTGTTGTTGTTGTTTGTGTGTGTGTGTGTGTGTGTGTGTGTGTGTGTGTGTGTGTGTGTGTGTAACCCGTGTAAACCACAATCACCTGATATGGTGTACATACATGGCCTGGGGATATTGTTGTAGGATTGAGAAATGTAAATGGAAAATTGCCACATACTTGCCGAGTCTGCACAGAAGAGTGCATCGTTTTTTGCGAGCATGCTGTATGTCAGAAGACTAAACCAACGAACCTATCAAGTAAAATTCCCTTGCATCTGATTCTGACAAGTAACCTGGAGGAATTGCCTCAACTGACATTTCTGGGCCATACCCTCAAGGAAGGGGAGGTGTGAAATACCCAGTTGCGATTCACAGTTTATTTCAAAACATGTCTGTCTACATGTCATGAAGTCTACTGATGCTGCACCAATAGTCAAGAGGTTGACGGATGACTGCTTCCCTCGCTTTGGAACTCCCAATGCAATATTATTCGACAATGCATCAAATTTTACTAGGTGAGTTTGGTGCTCATTTCTGCATAAGCATAAAATCAAACAAATTCTGACTTCACATTTCCATCCTGAAAGTAATTGTGCAGAATGAATTTTCAGAGAATTCAACCATTTTATCAGAACTACACACCACATAAGCAGACAAAGTGAGCTGATTTTGTCACCCCGTCTGAGGATATAATGAACACCTTTCGCATCTTTCCACAGGTCACAAACCAAAAGAAATTATGCTAAACAAAGTCGAGAAAAATGAGTGAATGTCTCTGCTTCCAGTGGCCCTGAGATGTGACGTCTCACGGTGAAGAGAAAAAACTCCATCTCTTGTGTCCTTGAATAGCCAGTGCTGTGACATGCAAGGGAGCATATGATAAAAAACTAGGTCAAACCCAGTGGTTTGACCTATATGAGATGGTGCTACTTACATCTCATCCTAAGCCATCCCTTCTAAAGAAATAGAACAAGCAGTGACAATTATTATACACTGGCCCATACCAAATAATGAAAATTACACACGACGGACACTTCCTCTTTGTGTACCCGAATTCGTTTAAACGCCAAGGACTATAAATTTATGACATTTTTATCTTGTACTTTGCATACGTAAGTATCTCAATATAAAATGACTTGACTTTTTGTCAAATAATGCATGAATGATGGTGCTTGTTGCTCGAAGTACTGAAAGCAAATGATGCTTTTGCAAGCAGTAAACTATTCACTTAAAATGATGTCAGTTCTTATGATAACCTGTGCTATATTTAATGTTGATTCATGTTTTGAGGATTGTGTCCTCCACACACCACTTAGTGCCTTCTGCACTATAAATTTTAGTAATGTAAGTGAATTCAAGCTAATATTTTTATCTTCCCATTTGGCTAATGTGTTCTTTTATGTAATGTAAATGGTAATCTAGAATTTAGTCATTGAGGATATGGATCCTCTCATTACATGTATTACTAGTGAGTGGAACATCACTGTAATCACCTGCATGACGATGACTTTTACGCCTAAAGTGTGTACATTCATAACCAATCATTACATAGACTAATAATCGTTGCAAACATGGACTTAGTGGTAGTCGCTATTCCATAATTTTCTTTGAGACACAGATCTCTCGAACCAAACTATATATAGTAGTTTCAAGTTTCATGAACTGAATACTTCTGTGAAATTAATTCTGAAGTACCTAATTAGTACACCAATTTTAAATTCTATGATCTCTATGTTTACTACAGTGTATTATATAATATGTTTTTCTAAAGTGTATTTGTGTTTATGCTACGAGTATATGTATGTATGAATATTTTGCTATGTCCTGAACATGATGTGGAAAATGAGTTATTGGGTATATGCTGAAAGTGTGTCATGTGAGGTTAATTTATGTTGTACTGCTGTACTGTTGTGTTGGCATTTGTGTTGGCCAGCCTTGTTGTTTTTCTGGCTCTGGTCATTTAGCTTTGCTTTCTGTCATGTTTGGGTTTAGGAGGCTTGGTGTCTCAACCTTTTATCTACATTATCTTATTTGTTAGACCTTGGCCCAATTGCAAGTGTCCGACTGACTGATAAATTCCAAACTTGGAAAATAAAGCTGACTTTAACCTATGCCTTGTCTCTGAAAATCACTAATTACTTGTTAACTGACCATTTGTAATTAATTAGGAACTACAATCTTATGAAAAAGAATCTCAAAAGACTATTGTCATGATACTGGGACTATAGCGCAAATATTATGCACAGTTCCTGTGTACAAGTTATTCACAGATAGTCGTGTGATGAATTATGATGCACACACGCTCCATGAAGTGAAGAAATTCACAAACACTTTGGCAAAGCAAAACTTTCTCACCTCCATGTGAGGCCAACAGACACGAAACAGAAGAATGTGCATAGTAGTAGTGTTTACTCACACCTGCTCGGCCCCAATTGGGTACTGTATTGTGAATCCCTCGGACAATGTAATCTTCGATCTTGCACGTAGTGCACTCTTCACAAACACTGTCACAGAATAAACATGCATGTGACGAAGTTAATAGCATGAGAACTGAAGAGTCACCTGACTGTGCATGGTAGCTGATGGGCACAGCTCAGCTATTATCAGATTATTGTCACGTTGTGTGAATTATTAAATTTAAACCTTTCTGTATGGCAGCAAGAATTTACTTACATGCCATATATGGACACTCCAGCAGTGTGTGTGATGTCATTTTGAAATAAATGTGTGTTTAAGAGACATTTCTGCTCTCTTGAGCACTGCTGTTTGTTTAGCATTAAATGTTTTGAACACTAGTAAATGATGAGCCAGCAGACAGCACATGTAGTACTAACTTACAGACAGTGTACATAACGTGAGTCCATAGTGAAGCGGATAATGATCAAAGTTTTGCATAAACCAGAAAATGGGTCAGGACATAAGTTCAGAACGTCACATTGGCAGTAAAACATGAACGAGTCTTTATCAATCACTGATGCTGGAATTTGACTTTGTTTCATGAAACCTGTCGAGTACTGCGCAAACAGTTTGCAACACTCCGGAGCCTACCAGTGCGCGCCTGCGCTTTCGAGGTTCATGGTTCCTGCACGCTGCTATTTTGCCGACAGTGTACGTGTAGGGGGCTGCCTGCAGTCATCAACCTGAGGAGGTGGCCTGCTCTCTCGCCCTCTTCCCCCTGAGTGCTCTTCCGCTGATGCATGAAATTAAAATTTCAGCGACGAGCCTACATTGAGTTTACGTCATTTAAACAAGAAGATTAGATTAGATGACCATGAGTTAGATCTGTATAAACTCCTTACAATTTGGATATTTTCTTTGACAACCATCGCCAGAAGACCTTGAGTCTTCTTTTCTTTGTATAAATTCATTACTTTTGAACTTTTCTGCATCAAACCTTGTCAGAAGACTATAAGTCAACTTGTCTACACTGTTTTTGTACAACTTCAACCTTTCTTTGGACCATCGCTGACCGTCAATCTATGAAGACATCAAGTCTACTTAGCATTGCATCTAGCCAAATTTCTAGAAAATGGTAATGGTCTGAAGCATGACCATTTCAAAATTCATCCTTCGCAAATTTATGACATGAAATCATTGAAATCGGCTATAACAAGTGAAATCTTTAACTAACCAAGTTGATGTGAAATATCTTATTTGTAAATCATTGTACTTTTATGAAAAATTTTAATCTTTTGAAGTTATCACTCATCTATGGATCTGTGTATTGGTTGTAAAGATACAAATACTCTAAGATTGAATTTGAATTCTATTTTACTGAAATACCTATAAAATACATAATTAATTAAATCAAAATCATCATCTGATTCTACTGTATGTAACAAGATCTGAATTTCTTATGGCATATGTACACTTAACCTCCATACCAACTTATGTACTGAAATACTTTGTGAAATGAAAATATGGCAACCCATTGTACAATGGCTTACACCCTAATGTTGGCCGAAGACTTGAAGGTATTCAGTGTTTTGTATACATTCAAGCCTTAAAGGGGTAATGTATTATTACTTTTTATTTCATCCCATTTTGTATGTGTGAACTGTTTACGAACTAATTCTGTAAATGATGCACCTGTGCTCTTACATTAAGTAAGTATCAACATATAAAACCTCATATCTAATAGCTGGACTAATTTTGTTAATCTGACATTTATACTTCAGATGTTTTATTATCTCTTGTGAGTTTTGTCTTTTGCTGTCTTGCTCTGCAGATGCCATTCAGCTGTGCTCACTGTAAAGATTATTACGTAAATGATAATTAGGATTTTCAAACAATGGAAAATCCAGAATGACACCTAACAATATTATGAAAAGGAAAGTAGCTACTCACCATACAGCGGGGATGCTGAGTCGCAGGTGGCTTCAGTTCCAAGAGGCTGCAACCGTGTGTGTGTGTGTGTGTGTGTGTGTGTGTGTGTGTGAGAGAGAGAGAGAGATAGATACCTATTTTTGACGAAGGCCATACTGGCCGAAAGCTTATTTGTGACAGTCATTTTTTTTGTGCCTATCTGCAACTCAGCATCTCCACTATATGGTGAGCAGCAACTTTCCTTTTCATAGTATAATTTGGAGGAATCACGAGTGGAACAGATGTATCAATGGCACTTTGCTAGTAGATGTTAATGACCAAACACTTTTCGTGCTCAGTCATTGTGTCTTATGCTGTACATTCCTGAGATATTTGGTACGATCATTTTATGTGCACTTTGTAGGATTTTCACACAAGCTATGCAAAGAATGATTCGGTCATTCGTCTACTAACAATGACATCATTGTGCAGTCTAAATCAGTCAGACATAGACCCCACGAACATTTAGAAGTTTCTGATGGTGATCAATTGCCCTTATACGCTGCATTCTCAACTTCACACCAAACTCGGTATGAAGCATTAGTTGTATTAGTGCACTGAGCCATACATATTGCGGATGACAATATGCAAAACCATCATCTGGTGACACATAATTTTTTTTTTTTGAATTTATATTAAATCATTGAAATTACTATTTTTGAATCTATTTAAGAGTAGTAACATGCCAAGAATCATGGTACCGGTAAATATGATGAAGCATATAATAGAATTTTTAGCCAATTAATATCAGTAATCAGTTAACACAAATGGAAAGAAGAAGATGAATTTTACATTTTTGCAAGGAACTCAACTGCATCACTAACACTGACCACTTGTTTAGAATAAATTCTGCTGCCATATGAACTGCAGTTCACAGGACTTTCAGATAGCAGTTCAGGTATTTGGCTGAACATAGGGCACCTATAGTTTCAAATATAAACTGCTGATTTAAATGAACTGCTCTATTCAGATAATTGCCCAGCATTTTAACATCCACACTGCTGCATGCTGTTCCTCAATGCAGAAAGGGTGCACACATCTGTGCCATGTGACATCATCTGTTCTTTGTTCCAGCAAGCAAGAAGGAGTTGTGCACGAACCCCTTCAATCTTGTTCTATCCACTGAAAGTTGTTGGCTTATGAAATAATTAATATTTGGGCATCTTTTGTCAATGCATTCATGTATCTGTTCTCTCAAATGTCATGAGGCCTTCCAAAAGCTGTTTTGCCTGGTATAGTTCTTTCAAAACATTTTATCAGTATTCTCAAAGCAGGAATGACTAGGAGAGAAAACAAGCTGTAGAAACATGGATGAGTATGGGAAGGGTAGATGCTATCTTTAGGAAAAAAGACAAATAACTGTATGAATATTAAGAGCTTACATGGCAAGCTAGCACTTAGCAAAGAAGGGAATGCTAAATGGTGGAACAAATATACATGTCCCAGGAGGAGTGGTTAAAATTCATAGATATCATATAAATATTTGTCAATATGACAGGAATGATCATTTGAAGCAAAAGAGCCTAGCAAATGTGGGCTCTAAAATGCACACCTGAAGAGCTACAGGCACTACTTCATCTTCATTATTGTGAAACAATTCTCTTCTGATGTGAGCTCTTTACTTTCCGTATTTTGTTAGGTGGCAGTATGGACCAAAACAGCTAAAAATATCCTGTAAACATGAGCTCTAAAGTGCATACCTCAAGAGCTATGAGCACTTGCTCATCTTTGCTACAGTGAAATACATCTCTTCTACTGAACAGATGCTCATAGCTCTTAAAGTATGCATTTCAGATCCCATGTTTACTACAGAATTTTTTCTTGTTTTGGTCCATTCTATCACCCCCCAAAATATGGAAAGCAGAGTCCATGTTAGCTAGCTTTTTTTTTTTTTATTTGAATGATCATTACTGTCATATCCCTGACTATTGATCATTTCTCTTGGGACACTATGAATAGAGGTTATATGTAAGGGAAACAAACTGGAGGGAAATATTTACAAAGATAAGAGGAAGCAGGTGCAGGTAAGATTGGAGATACGATACTGCGAGAAGGTGTTGACAGAACACTGAAAGACCTAAGTCTAAACAAGGTTCCTGGAATAGACAACATTCTCTAAGATTTATTTAGATACTTGGAAGAGCCAGCCATGAAAAAACTTTTCCAACTGGTTTGCAATGTTTATGTCACAGGTGAAATACTCTCAGACTTGAAGAAGGGTGTAATAATTCCAGTTTCAAAGAAGGCATGTTCTGACAAGTGTGAGTACTACTGAACAATCAGTCTGATGAGTCATGGCTGTCAAAATACTGACATGAATTATTTACAGAACAATGGAGAAACTGGTAGAAGCCAACCTTGGGGAAGATCAGTTTGGGAACACGTGAGGCAATACTGATTCTATAACTGATTTTAGATGATAGGCTAACGAAAGGCAAATCTATGTTTACAGGATTTGTAGACTTAGAGAAAGCTTTTGACACTGTTGACTGGAAATCTGACTTTGAAATTATGAAGGTAGCAGGGGTAAAATACGGGGAGTGAAAACTTAATTACAACTTGTACAGAAACCAAATGGCAGTTATAAGAGTCGAGGGGTAGGAAAGTAAAGGAATGGTTGAGAGGGGAATGAGACATAGTTGTTGCCTATCTGCAATGATTTTCAATACATTGAGCAAGTAGTAAAGGAAACCAAGGATAAATTTGGAAAAGGAATTAGAGTTCAGGGAGAAGAAATAAAAATTCTGAATTTTAATTCTGTCAATGGATGACTTGAAAGGAATGGATCGTTTCTTGAAAAGAGGTTACAAGGTGAACATCAATAAAATTAAAACAATAGTAACGGAATGTACCTGATTCAAATCAGCCAATAATTTAGCAAATTAGATTAGGAAATGAAGACAATGAAAGCAGTAGATGAGTTTTGATATTTGGGCAGCAAAATGAGTGACAATGGCTGAAGAAGACAGGATATAAAATGCTGTCTTGCAACAGTAAGAAAAATATTTCTGATAAAGAGAAATTGGTTACCACTGAATATAAATTTAAATGTTAGGATATCTTTTCAGAAGGTAATTGTCTGAAGTGCAGTCTTGTACAAAAATGAGAAGTGGACGATAAACAGTTCAGATTTAAAGAAAATAATAGGAGATTTTGGAATATGGTGCTACAGGAGAATGATGAAGATTACATGCACAGATAATATAATTAATGAACAGTTTCTAAATAAAGTTGAGAAGAAAAGAAATTTGTGGCACAAATTGATTAAAAGAAGTGGTCAGTTGATAGAATACATTCTGAGGCACCATGGAACTGTCAGTTTGGTAACAGAGGGAAGTATGGGGATACAAATTGTAGAGGGAGACCAAGGGATGAATATGGTAAGCAGGTTCTGATGGATATTGGTTGTTACTCATCACACAGGGATGGTACTGAGTTGCACACAGGCACAATGAAAATGACTGCTAATATATATTAAATCCTGGACTTCCCATTATTGGATATAGGTTGCAGTAGTTATGTGGAGATGAAGAGGCTTGCACATGACAGACTAGTGAAGAGCTGGATAAGACCAACTTTGGACTTAAAGACCACAAAAGTAACGTTTTCGAACAACTTCTCACTAAAGGAAAGAGCATTTATTGTGAAAAATAAAGTATTTAGAATTATGCTGTTTCCAAAATAGTATGCAGTTGGGGATGGCTTGTTGACAACAAATCTCAAGTCAGAAAGTAAAACAGAGATTGGAAGGAAAAAGTGATCTGTACTGTAATCTAACTTTGAACATAAATTATAAAACTCTTTAAAAATCTAATCTACATAACGGACAGACAGACAGGCGGTAACAACATTTTCAAACACAGATTTACATTGTTTTTCCTGAACAACTAGTTCAATACATGCACAAAAACGATTTGTTGCCAATTCAGTTTGTGACTGACTACTTACTTCTATTGAAAACTCTCTCTCTCTCTCTCTCTCTCTCTCTCTCTCTCTCTCTCTCTCTCTCTCTCTCTCTCTCTCTCTGTGTGTGTGTGTGTGTGTGTGTGTGTGTGTGTGTGTGTGTGTGTGTGTGTGTGTGTGTGTGTGTGCGCGCGCGCGTGTATGTGTGTGTGGGCGCGCGCGTGTGTGGGCACGCGCGCATATGTGCATGCATGTGTGAACAGTGTGTAGCTTTTTTTCTATTGGCCTATTCCACATCATGTCATTTGTCATGAATATTAAATAAGGGAACCATAAGAAAATGTAGCCATCTTAAAAATGAACCACAAACATGGAATTTTGGGTAAAATATGAATATTTATAAAACTATTAGAATAATTCTCATGAGGCATACCTTTTAAAATGTATAATTAAGACTGGAGGTAGATACAAAATGTCAAATTTTTTCACAGCATCACGTTTCTCCTTGCAAGCAGGACACGTCCAGCCAGTGATTCGTTCACCTGCTAAGTACAGTTTCAGGCAGTCCTAGAACACATAAGACCTGTTACTGAGAACCAACAGGACTGATAATGTATTACAAGGCTTTTATAATTTTTTATCAACAGTCTCAGTCATTTACATAAACAAATGAAATGTTCAGAATGAACAACAGCATACAGTTTCTTTCTTGGAATTAAGGTGCTGTAATATTTCCATAACAAATATTAATTATTTTTATTCTATAATATTTGTTAGTTACATTAGTTACATGTAACTGTATATATTACAGCACTTAAACAGAACTACAGGTTACAGGTCACAGAAAATAATTGTCACCCTACAAAATATAAATACTGCCAGTGTGCTACACAAAATACTGTGTCTTTTCTTTTTACGTATTAGTTAACGTTTGGGTGTTGCAATAGATTTTCATATAGTTGCAGTTTTGTCCAAAATGTAAGTTGACATACGTAAAACAGTTGTTTAATACCAACAGAATTGTGGAGACAATGTTTTGAGTACCACTGCCGAGACATTTAGACACTGTTAATGTTATAAGCTATTTATATAGCACAGTTATATAAATAACACAAAATAATGAATATTTTACTTTATTTACTTGCTACTATATTACTATCAAAACGAAACCTATTTTGGTGATTCAAAATTAGATAATAATGTACACCCCTCCCCCCGTGCCCCTTTAAGGCTGACCATGAAATACAACCAATTTCTCGGATGTATACTAAATTTTTAAGTAACTTTTTATTTCAAGTTGCTTTTTCCAATACTACTACTACTACTACTACCCCTGCTGCTGCTGCTGCTGCTAATAACATACTACTACTGGGTGAGCCTTAAATAACACATACAGAGTCTTGTTAATGTATTTATTTTTGTTCAAATTTGTATCACCATCAAGCTTCAAAACATTATTACTTACATCAAGCGAGCAGTTGTTATTATGTGGCAATGGAAGTGTCAAATTGGAAAATGTCTCATATGTTACTGATTCTTTGTCACATCTGAGGCACTTGACAGTTGATTTTTGCTGTCCATAAAACAGATCAACAATGAATGACTTGTTTTTCCTCTTAAACTCTATAAAATGCTTGCTCGCCTCATTCAAGACACTTTGGCTCTCATTTATTCGGGAATCATCTTTCTGAAAGAAAAGACACATCAAAGTAATATGCAAACACATCATAAACAACAAATGTATAAAAGAAGACTATTAATTCTCTCATTACAGTAAATAATGAACACTTTGAGGTCCACATTCTTTTCTTCTTGTACATCTCTTCCTAAATTGCAAAATATGCTGAGTGTCACTATTTTCGTACCATGGCAACACAAAAACAGATCAAAGATTTCAGCTATATAAAGAACCTTGAAACAGGATGTAATCTGGAATGGTATTAGTGACTACCTCAAAATATATCGAGGCAACGATCAACGGTGTTCCTATACTGTTCTCACAGGATATTTTAAGTTGACTTTGCCATGTATTATTGCATCTTGTGTACAATTCTGCTGATGAGTGTTTCAAAGTAGTGCAATAAATTTATGTTGTTGGAGAATGATAATTTTATTACAGTTGAAAGAAATGTGGAGCATTTTTTCAAAACTCAATAAACACAAAAAAGAACATTTTTGAGGAAACACTTTTTAAAATATCTACTAATAAACGAGATAATTTAACAATTAACACATACTTTTTATGCTTGATTCCAACTGTGTGTTCGACTTTTATTCTTATTGTTGATTTCAGAATAGAGGGAGAAAATTTCCAAGTTTTTCCAAAAGTCAATAAATGAAAAGATGAAAGTTGGAAGTTTTGTTGATATAAACATTCAAATTGATTTTTTCCATTTTTTAATATTTAACATTAATTACAAAGACAGCTTCTTTATAGTTCATTTTGGACAGAAATAGAATAATGCGCAACAACATAAGACTTTAATATTATACATTTCTACAAATGTTTGATAAACAAAAGTGTAAAATAACAAACACTGCTGAAATACAACACAAAATACTGCTACAGCATTACTAAACCGGAACTCTATTGATCACTTTCAACAATGTCCTTATAAAACTCTTCTGCTCTTTCTGGTACATTAAAATGCCTGATAAGTTTTAAGACATTCTTTTTCTTTTCCTTGCTGACTGTGATATTCTTTTCCAATAATGCTGCTTTCCTCTCTTCTAGGCTGTTGTTTCTGGATTTCCGTACCTCAACCAATAAAGGACAAAACAATACATTCTTCTCAGACTTTTCAAAAGCTTTCACTCACTGAGCAATCATTCTGAAAAGCTCCTTAGGTCACACAGCTTTTAATGGATTGGACTTGAGAGCATTTGCTTCCCAATCTTTACTTAATATCTTGATAATGCCATCTTGTTCCATCACTTTACAGTATTCAATCGGTGAAAGAATATCTTCCTTTTATTGGTAGTCTTTATCCAATCTACCAAACACACTGTCAGAATTATTGCTGTGACTGCGAATAGAGAAATAACGTATCAGCTAATTAAATTTTCTGCATTCTTCTTCTTCTTCTTCTTCTGTCATGCATTAGGCCTTCCCTCAGCCTGTTGCAGCTACACCTGGCCATCATTTTGCAGGTCTTCCAGTGCATCTTTTACCTTGCAGAAAGCTGGACAGAAAACCATACGACGAACTGTGACCACATACCGTATTTTTCAATTTGACTGGTCTCAAAATAAATGCATTTCATTAGACCATTTCCTGGTTTGGATGCCTAAAGACTGCTGACAAAGTCCAACGGCACGGGGGCTACTTGGCCGCATCCTTTCGGTCTTTCTGTTTTAGACCCAGTATATAACCAATTCTGTCCTTTGTCTGTACTTGGGAATGAATCAGAATGTACAAATCGTTTAGCCAAACGTGTCTTGAATATAATACTTCACCTATGGTGAGCTTTGGTGTTGTCCAATTCTGTTGTATATGCATGAATACTTTAACCACATTTGGATTTTCCTTCTCCATTATTGCATAGAACTTTTTAGCACAGAATGAAACCTGTGGTTTGTTATTAATTGATTATTTTTCTCCAGATCTGTTCCTTTTGAGAGTCTGCCTTTGGACACCCCTGATGTTGCTCAAAAGGTCGTGCCACATACAAGTACTGTCTGGCCATTTTTCTTACTTATGCTGTACTTTATTTCAATAACATTTTTTCTTTATGTTTCATTCGTGTTGTACATTCTCCCTGATAAATCTGGCTCGAACTAGGCAATAATCAGGAGTTAATGTTGTTGTGTAAACCACTAATTTATTTACATTGTTAGTTTTGGCAGCAAGTGCTTGCCTACAGTTTTTTATTGCAGAAAACTCTCTGACATTGCCATTGAAACTTATGTCCTACACTGCCAGTCTCCATTCAAGTCTCTCAGAAGCAAAGTACAGTTTGTGTTTATTGGCTTTTGCTTTAACTGGCAGAGAGCAAGCATCAAGTTTTGCAAAAACTCTTAGGTCTCAACACCCTATAACAACATAAAATACTGGCTTTCAACGAAACCATTTCAACAGGCCATGCATCATAAAAAGCTTGATTTGTAAATTTAAAAAATCTAAATTTTGAACAACTGAGCATTTACTGACTTTTTGAAAAACTGCTCCTCAAATGCCTGTGTTCTTGTTTGAAGAATGTGTGTGACATTTGTCTACTGGAGCCTTAAAATACTCAGGATACCGTTCAATGCAAACTAAATATTCCCACTATTAACAGAATGACACAGAGAAATATATTAGAATCATTCACAAAAAGCTTTTATTCCCTCAATTTAAAATAGATTCATGTGCATTGACATGTAGGGGCAATACAAAAGAGACAACCATTGTTATGTTTAAGATTTTTTTAAGGGTAAGGCATACGGTGATTGAAAGATAAAAGTTTCTATTAAACAATGGAAACTCCAGGTTGGAACATCAACAAGGTAGATTACCACTCACTCACACTGACTAGCAGACAGACAACAAAAAGACTTATATATTTAGCTTTCAGCAAAAGCCTTCTTCAAAAAGTAAACACACCCATATTCACACAAGGAAGCACATCTCAGGCACACATGACCAGTCTCAGCTGCCGGAGGTGGACAAGAGCTGTTAGTGTAACAGTCTTTTCACTGTGTCTGTCTGCAACTCAACACCTCATCTGAAAGGTTACAAGCAGTCCAGCTTGTCTCCTTCCATTAATAAGCTAACACTATCTGCTCCTTGTTATGACAGGAGATACGCGCGTCATACTATTCTCATAACTTTTTTTTTTTTACCCTGATTACCGAACTTGATTCTGAATGCTGTATTTCATAAAAAGTGCAGGTGTTGTCTGAAGTTATGTCAGTTTCGACAACGGGATTCGTGGGAACCTTGTAGTTTGTTTCCCCAGGAGTTGCGGAATGGCTGAGGTGCACAATTCTGGGAATAACAGCGCAGTCCGCTTGCCACTCAGAGGATTAAGTCCCTCATTTCCACTGTTGGTGGAGACAGCAGAGTGAGACTTGTGGGACTCCCTGTCACTGAAAGGAGGGCAGGATTTGTGGTGTTGTGGCATACAGTACTGTCTGTGCCCAGCTAGCTGGCCCACAACCTATTAACACCTGGAAAGAACTCAATGTTTCTCAAGAGGCCAGGCCTGTTCCTCCTACATTGGTACGATGATGAGTGGCAATATAACCTTTTCCCAAAACAGTTTCTATTAACGATTTGTTACGTTTGCACCAAAGTGGAGAAATTTTTCTCTCTTCAGATGCATTAAAAAAAAAAAGTTTTAATGGAAGTGATTCATAACTGAATTTACATGACTACACTGTCCAAACAAAATCTTATGACTAAATTATTTTCTCATTTGTTACAAATCAGAATTCCATCAGTGAATACAAGTACACTTGCAAATGCAACTATATAGTGTGATGGTATTACATAGTCCAGTCACATTAATGTGATAACCACCTATGTTCGACATCTATGTACAATAACCACTCACAGATGGCAGGAGGCACCACTAGCAGTGGATGGTATATGAAGTGTGTTGGGGGATGTGGAAAACAGTGCAGTTGTTGTCGTAATGTGGAAATGCAACAATTTATCTAATGTCCAAAAGAGTTTATGACTGGCAAGGGTGGAAGTATTTCAGAAATGGCCAAGTTTGTAAAATGTTCATGTACCGCAGTGGTTAGAGTATAGTGTGGATGGCAAAATGGCGTAATCCAAAACCAGCGCTAAGGCAACTGTGGTTCAACACAGGCAATAGATGGTGGATGAACGATGGCTGCGAAGATGTGCACGGGGAAACAGAACTGTAATTGTCAAGCAACTGACCACCCAGATGATCCAAGTGCTTACAACAGTGTCTTCTCCTCAATAACCATTCAGTGAATGTTGCTGTGTATGGAACACTGCAGCATGTGTCTGGTTCATGCCACCCATATTATCTGCTATTCTTTGGCAAAAATGGCTGCAATTTGCATACCAACACTCTAGCTGGACGTCCACTGGGTTGTGAAAGGTGGCCTTTGCATAAGAATCACATTTTATGCTCCATCGGACAGATGATTGTTGGAGTGTATGGTGTAAATGTCTCAAAGCAAACATCCTGCAACAATCATTAGAGTGTTATGTTCTAGGGAATGTTTTTGTTGTATTCCAGTGGGTGATATCGTCATTCTGAAAGGTACAATGAATCAACACAAGAACGCATCCATCTTCTGAGATCACGTCCACTCCCACATGCAGTTTGTTTTTCCTCAGCCCAATGGCATCTAGTGACAGTACAACTCAATGACACACAGCTCACTGTGTACGTACATGGTGCAAAGAGCACCACGATGAGTTTACCAAACTCCCGTGTCTTAACAATTTCACAGTTCCAGCACCTTCCTGAACTTTTGAGTTGAAAAATTGAAGAAAAGTTTCGTTGCTGAATGCCTGCAGTAACAATGGCTCCATATAGGAACACTGAATATATTTATTAACCATTATAAAAAACGGAATCTATTAATCTACATCTACATTTATACTCCGCAAGCCACCAAACGGTGTGTGGTGGAGGCACTTTACGTGCCACTATCATTACCTCCCTTTCCTGTTCCAGTCGCGTATGGTTCACGGGAAGAACGACTGCCGGAAAGCCTCCATGCACACTCGAATCTCTCTAATTTTACATTCGTGATCTCCTCGGGAGGTATAAGTAGGGGGAAGCAATATATCCGATACCACTTCCAATCATTTTGATTGAAAACAACAGAATATATACAAAGCTATTAATTGAATTGTTCTCAGTGTTGCCACAAGCTGCTCAAAGCTAAATTCTCCAATTTCCAGAGACTGTTTTAGCATTTTTTTCCCTGACAAATTTTGAGATGTGAAGGTTAAGTGAATAGGTAAGCTGACAAAAACATGTAAAGACTTCTGTATTTCTGAATGTGTTATTAACTCTAATTTTGAATGAACAGCAAGTTATTGTCCCCTTTACAGGATTTATGATCTGAAGAGTAAGTAAATAGGAAAACTGTGAAAATAAGAGCCATTTTTAGCTAAAGGGTTTCTATGTTTATTAACAAATTGACTTGAGCTTCAAATTAACTGCATATTTTTGTTTCTTCTCCCATACACATGAACTTATCAGGCAAGTCAATGCGCCAGTTAGGACAAGAAACATAAAACAACAAAACATTAAAGCTCCCAAAATAAAAATGACAGCACTGGGTATGCACAGTGACATTTTATCTGCCAAAAAATACTCAGTGTTTTGTCAAACAAACAATTAAAATCAATCAATGATAGCCAGTCAAAATTCCTTTGTGAGAGAAGTAATTTCTTCATTAATTCCATGCATTTAGGGACCCTCCTGGACAGTGTCCATGAGTTTTTGGCCTTCAATTGATAAACTTGCTGGGTGATGGACGTCTTTCATCTAGCGCTCTGGACTTCTTCATCTTCTTCACATTCTTCTGCTTTAAAGCCTCTCACTAGTGCAATAGTTCAAAATCATTCTCTTGCTTGTGTCAGTCTTGAAGACAATGACAGCTGATTTCAGGCTTTCATACACTTGAAGTATGGCTACAAATGACTTGGCTTCATGAGTGACTATCATACACCATTAACGAGAAAAAACTTGGTCTATGAAGGTTTGACCATGGCTTTGAATAAGAACCTTTTGAAGAAAGCTAAGCAAATGCTGACAGGTTGTAGTGATTCAAGAACTTCTGCATAAATTCTAGAACCACTCGGCCTTCTACCATCTCAAACACACAATATTTTAGATACGAGTGTGAGAAAGTGGAATCCTACCTACAGCATGTCACATGTTTGTGTGTGCAGGTTGGAAATGAGTTGCGAGCAGAATGGAGATGCAGCGGCCAAACTGCACCAACAAGTACTTGCCGATCAATCCATGGAAGTTTAGTGAAAGTGGACAGAAGAACCACGGAGTGTTTATGCTACTCTGTTCTAATTGTGTTTTGACCATTGTTATAGTAACGTGAAAAAAACTTTTGTCTTAGTGTTGTTGAAGGGAAGATATATATTTGGATCCATGTTGAGAATGAACATGGTTATTAAGCCAACCTTCTCTTACATGTAAATTAACTTTATATCTGACGTTGTGACACTAACCCGTATTTATTTATGTGAAGAGTGGGATTTTGTAAAATGTCTGAAGTTCAAATATACATCGTTGGTAGAATCAAATGAAACTTTGTACATCTACTTATTTTTATAAGCAGCAAAAGTCTTGAGAAATTCCTGTAACTAGTAACACACTTCGGAGAAGAAGAGAAAAAGAGTTTGCAGCGGCAGGCTAACCAGCAAGGAAGGTCGGCCGAACATCTCAAATAAGTCATCTCATTAAAGAAGTGGAAGTTTGCATGCATACTTCAACACTTTAAGTTGTCCAAACCGTTAGAACATGGTGACCTGTGTGAAAGGACGGAAGAAAACAGGAATTTCGAGACGAAAACGAGAGGAAAAGTTATCATATGTTGCCAAAGCAACCGAGCATACTAAGCAGAAAATCTCAACGTGTTAAAGACCAAGAAGAAATATGCCTAGAACAGTCCGAATAAGAAGATTCAGTGCGGCGGGGAGTATACAGCTCTCCCACGCATCACGGGGACGCAGACGCAGAAACCAACATCTGAGACCACTGGCACAAGTTGCTGTTCACCGGTGCTGACCTGCTTACACACATCCACTCATTTATGCAGCGAGAACTCTATGCTAGTTGAGTGTGAAACAAAACTTAATTACTGTAATAACAAGTGTACTGAATACTGTGGAGTGAATCTTTACTGTGTATTTATTATAATTACAATTAGCATTAAATGCTTACAAGGTTTGCAGCCTACAGGAGTATGGATAACATACAGCAAGCCAAGGCTATGAAAGTTAGCAAAAAGGACCTGACTGGTCTGAGTTAGTAAATCTGATCAAAACTTTAAATTCTAAATTAGATGCCCAGAGTGAAGCTTCAAATGCTCAAATGCAACTCTAAGTACAGAGCTAGGTTTAGTACATTCTAGTTTAAATGCTCAGAGTGAAGTTCTAAATAACCAGAGTGAAACCTTAAATAATCAAGCAACCAATATGGTTTTGTTAAGTGCCAAAGTTGACTCACAGAGCGAAGAATTTAGTAATATATGCGAAGGCATGGAGGCTTTAAAGAATGAATTTGACACCTTAAATAGTAAAGTAGAGGATTTGAAATTAGACTTAAAGAATGAATTAACTCATTCCTTGAACATTCATGTCAATCAACTGTTCACTGACTTTAGTCTGAAACAGAATGATAAATTTCAGGATTTAACAAAAAGGCTAGAATTGAATATTGAAGACAAATGAAATAGTGTGGAATCAGAGATTAATGAAAAGTTAGGATCCTTTGAAAATGTGTACAATGTTAAATTCAATGCTGTAAAGCAAGGGTTGAGTATTTTGAGAGAGAGTGTCGATAAGCAAGATAACTTGATGCCAATTATCCAATCACAAATTACAAGTGTAAATACAAGAGTGGGTAATGTGGAAAGGAACTTCAAAGAGGAATTACCGAACTCTGATATCATAAATATAAATAATTTGGAGGAACAGGTGGCAGAACTTATAGATCGGAAAGTTTCTGAGAAAGTAACATCCGTAAACGTATCTCCTATTTTATCTTCTGAACTTAGTGATACCAAGAAAGTTATAGATGACCTGTGGAGAGAATTCAAACTTATCCAGAATAAAGCAGACAAAGGGGTAACTTCACATAATGTAGTATTAACTAGTGAAGTAATGACTGATCTACAATGGGGGGCAAATTCCAGATTATCCAGGCAATTTCCTAAATTTAAGCCAGACAGTTAAGTACATCCGACCCATTTTGTGGAAGGATTCAATCAAGCTTTGCCAAAGAATTGGGAAGATACTAAAAAGATCGAATTTGCTATGGGGTACCTACTAGGAGAGGCATCAGAATGGGGAACCGCAAAATATCGAGAATTTTTCTTCTTGGGGAAACTTCCGAAAGAAATTTAAAGAGAAATACTGGTCTGCCAGTGCACGAGAAAAGGTAATATCAGATCCATAGGACCCGGGAGAAGTCATATATCCCCCAGGAATGTTAACATTCTGTGTTAACAGGCAGAGTGATGACTGTCGGATCCCGAGTTGTTTTTGGTGTTTCTTCCAAAATAGTTTTCCTGCACCGAATTCCTTTAAAATCTTAAACTATTCTGTCATCTATTCCTAAAATCTTTCCAATAATTTTAGTACTTAGAAAACCGGATATAACAATCAAGTAGAAAACTATCCAGGTGAATCACAGAATAAGAAGGAAATTGGTATTGACATGAAAATAAAATAAATGGAATATTATGTTTGTAGAAAATACAATAATGTGACTAGTTGAACAACTAATATACTGTAGTGTATAGATTTTTTATTTTGTATGGAATACTTTATACCTTTTGTGAGATGTGGTATAGATGGAAGGGTTTGTATCAATTTTGAAAGGGTTGGTTGCATAGATAAAAGCATGGTTTACGAGAACACATAAATCATGGCTAACACAAAACATACATCACACCTTTCAAACAACCGTCACAAACATGTGTGTCTGATTCTTCATAACTTGCCGTTTCCATAGGGTTGCTAAGATTTCCTTTGGGACCTCAAGGGTGAAGGTGGGGATGTCCATTCTGTAGGAGACGATTTAACACCAAACCTCCTCTGGCGTCTCACTCAAGTACCTATGAAGAGAGGATCCTGGAGAAGAGAGGTGGGAAGGGTTTCCTGTCTTTGAGGCTATCTTCTTTCTCTTCTTTGATATTAGCAACCACATCTATTTTTTTACTTTCTTACTTCTCATTTGAGGAACTATCTATTTTTTCCCTCTTTCCATATTCACTACCTTCTATTGCTGAAGTCCTTCCTTGTTTCCATGGTTTCTAATAACCTATATCTTATCTTTAGATAAGAAGGCTGAAGAATCAGACTACATGAACACACATCCGCATACACACAAGAATACCCTTATACACAAACTTTGAAATTACAGACAACAAACCTGTCATGATGTGAGAAACTGCCAAGTGTTGTAGGGGGAAAGATATGTGTACATCTGGAGATATGCACACATCATTTTTATGATGGTTCTACATCATTTTTTTAAAATTTTATATATACAAAGAGGGGTATATAAAGAAAGAATAATGGCAATGAACTCACGTGCAAAGAGAGAAAAGAGCATGTGAGTCTGCGGAATAACTATAAAGCAGTAATGAGCATGGGATAGGCAAGGAAGAGGCGTGAGCAAAGAAGGAGAATGTAAGCAAGAGTGGCATTGATCGTGATAGTCATTTAAGAAAAGTCATTATAATAAATACTCTGATAAAGTGATGAATAGTAGGATAGTGGGACTTGTATTATAGGTAGACATAGTATCTACTAAGAGTATAGAAGTTGAGTAGAAGAGGAGGACTCTAGGGAATAGATGATGTATTAAGAAGTGAAAGTGAAGTTTGAGACAGATTTTTATCTTAACCAGAAAATACTTGATTAGGTTATACATAGAAGTGTACACTAGGCTAATGGACAGTGAGGCCTACTCAGAAAAGATAAAGGGGGCGTACCCGGAATTTACTGAGTATACAGGGCAGGCGTACCTACATGGAGATAGGATGACCTGTGGCCTAAAAAATAGGAATGTTTTATAAAGGGGCGTACCAACCAGAATGGAAAGAGGAAGAGCACTCAAAAGGTCAACACTCAAGTAAGGTATACGTACTGATCCTAGCAGAAGGGGACAGTATTGTGACAGAAGTCACACATTTTATAGGAATTATCCTAGAAAGTGTGAATTCTATACAAAACTAGCATTATTACATTTCATGTAAATAAATAAGTGTCAAAAAGAATGCTTTCCTTTTTCCCAGAGTTCCTCCAAACTACAAAAAATAATAGAACTAGTACATACTAATGAAAAGGTAGCACAAAGAATAAGACTAGAAAATAGATTAATCAAGTGTCATAAACACCTAAATTAGAAATAAGGAAAGAGTCCTCATGATTCCTAAATACTAGCCAATCTTACTAAATCACGAATAAACACTCAGGTCTTGATACCAAAGTAAAGTGAGAATAGAATAAAGAGATACTCAGCTAAAGATTGTTCTAGAGAAAACAAAAAGTTGTTATTGAAATGGAAGATGTATATATAAACCTATGAGGGAAATGTATACCGCTAAAATGTAAAATGTTGTTATGTGCGATACTACGAACATAATGATTATGTATAAAATATCACGTGTTCGTGAGTGGGGAGGATATTGCTGAGGCATTTATCATAGCAGTGCAATGCCAACTGTCTACCCATTTCATAGGAGCCTGCTACCAACATCCAGAGCCTCAAAAGTCACTTCATTCTGCACCAATGCGTTGTCATGGAAATGTTTTCCTGCCAAATGCTTTATGAGATGGAAGAGATTGTCACAAATGCTAGCCAGATTTCTCTCTCTTTTCCGCCTTGAACTTATTACTGATGAGAGAGAGAGTAGACTTCGAGATCTGAAAGTGTTCTGAAAAACTAATTCACAGTTCATGAAGAGAAACAAAGAGCTCTCAGGATTGTTGCATCTCGCGCACTGTATACGGTCTGCCGACAGACCCTGTGCTTCCCACGCCCTTGCGTCTTACACTGTTACACTGTGGTAGTGACACTTGAGCAGCAAGTGATCAGGTCATTGTTACAAAGGGGTGCAGTGGATTATTGAGAAAAATTAAGTGAAATTCATAACATAAAATACTGTAGTGGACAGCACTACATATGTACTTGCTTATTGAGTCTGGACAAAGAATAAGATATGGAATAATAATATGGGCACAAAATTGTAGTTTGTAGTACGAATTGACCAAAATTCAATTTAAGCAGTAGATTTGTTGACATACTTCAGCAAGAACCAAATGTCTAGTATTGATTAACCGAGTTATCGGTGTATCAGATATCAAAATAACGGGGTTTACTGTATTTGTTTCGTAATGGTGATGGTACGTTTCAAGATGACAGGTCCCTGTTCACACAGATCACATCACCCAGGACTGGTTCTGTGAGCAAGAGTGTAAACTGGCACATCTCCCCAGGTGACCAAAGTCACCAGATCTCAACATTATTGAGTCTTTGTGGTCTACTTTGGAAAGAAGGATGTATGTTCGCTGTCCGCCTCCATCGTTATTATCTGAACTTGCCACTATTTTGCAGGAAGAATTGTGTAAGATTCCCTATATTTATCCCCTCCCAAATGTCTGGAGCTGTTGTGGGTTCCAAAGGCTTTCTTACAGTGTATTTAGCATGGTAACATGTTACATTTTTGGTATTTCCATATTTTTGTCCACCGACTGTATTACCAATATGTGTGATGGTATCGTTGCAATGGTCATCTCACGGTTTGCTAGCAGTTTCTACATAAATGATGATAATGTCAATATGTAAACTGCAGTAACATACGATTTTAGAATGGAACTGTTGACAGCTATTCTCTGTTAATAAGTAATAGTGGCTGAGGGCACAAATTAGTATGGCATACAACTTTTTTTCTTTTTGTCTGCCAACACAGCTAGGGAACAACAGCTGAAAATTATACTGAATGACAAAGTGTGCATTTTGTAGTTGTTTTGGATCATCATTTATGCAGAAGACTAATGAGGACCATTTTGCTCATGTTTTGCATGGAAGTGATGGTTGCAGATGTAAAAATTGTGCCTGGATTGCCTGTCCATACAAGTACTGGAACCATCATGTTTTGCAGCACTGCTACATTTTGATAGGAGCTTCGACAATTATTTGCTTTACTAAGGCACTGAGACTAGTGGAAAAAATAGTGTAACTCCAGTGGGACAATGCACCGTATCATATTAACTCAATGGTCAGTCATCCACTTCAATCATTAAGTGATTACTCAAAACTAAGAAAAATATGAAAAAGGGGGGGGGGGGGGGAGGCAGAGAAACATTGTATGACAATGACTTTCTCCAAATCTCCAACAATGCTCGAATAGCTTGTGGACAGTAGTAATCATCCATCAGTGAAAACAAAGGAAAGGGATAAAAGAAAGATAATTGATTAGTTAATTAAGATAGTCAGTGAAAATTTTGTATGAGGATATGATGAAAAACAAGAAGACAAGACAATGAACTGACGATATACAGCACCAGAGAAGTTAGAAGTGGCAGAGAGGATTGTCAGCAAGACAGAAATGAACAATGAAAGTAAGCTGATGGCCTGTTGCAGTCAGAAAGTAAGTACATGCTGTAGAGAAGCTGGTGTGTAAGAATTAAATGAAGGAGTACAAAATTACTAACTTCAGACAGTGTAACAGAAATAAACATTAAAAACTGGTTGTCAACAGAAACAGTATAACAGATAGAAATATTACCAGCTTCTTTAAATCTTCATGTAGCCAATCCATAAGTACAGTGAGGAATTCATTTGAATCTTGTTGTTGAGATGTTCGAAACTGCTCTCGGAAACGTCCAACCACTGCCTAAAACAGAAGAAACAGAACTAACAGTACTGGAAAGCTACCCCATAATTATAAAGAGTTTTCTATAATTTTCAAAAAATAATTATCAAATTCAGAGATACAGATACCAAGATTCAAAATTATAACAAGTTTTAATCTCTATTGACATCCCATGATACAAAATACCTCCTTGTGCATTTATATTACAATGTCCTGCTACACATTTATTGTCTGAAGGTTGAACCACCAGAGTAAGATGTGTGAAACTTTTTATGTGGAAGTTCAAAAGCAAGAAAAACTACTGACAAGACATGCAGCAAAAATTAGTAAATATCTAAACTCTGACAAGATACACGAATTATTTCAAGTAATTATAATAAACACGTTTAAGGTGAAATACAACTTCTCAGTGGCAAAATACACAGCCAGTATATAGTAATGCCCTAGGCAGTATGGTTGTATGAAACTGAATCCATTCAGTGCTTTAATTTCAACGCTGACAAAAAATTAACTTATGATATGGTTGGAGAGTTTTGAAGGTGTTTGCAATTGTTGTTATGTAACACTGATATACAAATGGATTTTTTCCTTGAACATGCTCAATGGAAGAAAATCACTGAATTTATATTACTTAATACTTACCGAAGTTAAGAGTAATATGGATAACCATACAACAAAATTAACATTACTAGGCAATAATGAAGATGTGAATACCTGATTTATCTGTTGAATTTTTAGAGATGGCCATCCTAATAATAGCATCAGGGGAGAAGAGCTGCTCAGTTTAACAACAAGTCTTTCACAACATATTTGTTGTATTAAATGTTCTCAAATGCACTGGCGTAGAAGTGCCCACTGTGACCAGATATTCCATTGAAGTGAATGATGAAATGTCACTTTTGGTCCCACTGTGGATTTTTGAACAGACATCATGATGTACGAAGTGTGTTCAAAAAATTCCGGAACATTCGTAATTTTGCACCAATGGCATGTTGGAGCGAAACTCACTTATGGTTCAGTGGTGTATGGAGTACAGCATTGTGTCACACAGTTTTTGAATTTTGAGATGGCAGAGTTAGAGGAGCAATGTGTCTGCATTAAATGTTGCATGAAACTCAAGAAAACATTTACAGAGACACGCCAAATGATGGAGAAAGCCTACAGTGACGAGTGCTTAACGCCGTACTCAGTGTTACGAATGGTTCACATGGTTTAAAAAAGGCTGGATGAAAGTTAAAGATGACCCTTATTCAGGACGCCCTCAGATGTCTGCCAATGACGCTCATGAGAGGAATGTCACCGGAATTGTGTGTACCATTTGAAGACTGACTGTCTGAGAGACTGCAGAAGAATGTAACCTTTCAGTTTGAACATGTCATGAAATTCTGACACAGCATCTTGGAATGCATTGTGCTGCTGCCAAATTTGCCCCATGGCTCATGAGTCAATACCAGAAAGACTTTCACCTCACAATTTGTGAAGAGCTTTTGGATTGAGCAAATGAGAATGACATGTTCCTAAAGAGTATCATAACTATTGATGAGACATGTCTCTATGGTTATGATGTTGAGACTAAGGTTCAATCATCACAATGGGTCTGAAAAGGTTCTCCAAGACAAAAATGTTCTTCAGGTCAGGTCAAATGTCAAAGCCATGCTGACATGCTGATAATTTTCTTGGACTTTAAGGATTAGTTCATCATCAATTCATGTCACAGGGACAAACTGTTAATTGATTGTAGTGTTGGGACGTGTTGCAATGCCTGTGAGGAAATGTGAAATGGAAACAGCCTGAAATGTGGCAAGACAATTCACAGTCCTTGCACATGATAACACTTCTACACATTCATGCTCAATAAATGAAACCACTGTGCTGCTCTATACTCTCCAGACCTGGCCCCTATGAACTTCTTTTTTTATTTCCAAAGTTGAAAACCCCATTGAAAGGACAAAGATTTGCAACAATAGATGACATAAAAGAAAACTTGCAGATGGCGCTTCGGAATTCAGTAGGCACACAAAGACTGCTTCCAGAAGTGGAAACAGCATTGCGAGTGGTGTATCAATTGTGGAGGAGAGTATTTTGAAGGAGACCATGCACAATAAGTAAAAGGTAAGGGAAGAAAAATCTTGTGAACAAAGTTCCAGAATTTTCTGAAAAGACCTTGTATAATATGGGATACATTCCTATGCAGACTGTAGTGTCAAGCACCTATTAACACACATTGATGAGTGGGAATCCTGTTATCTCTGTTAAAGTTGTTCACACACATTCTAATTTATACAGCCTCTTTGATGACCGAGCCTCAGTAGTTTGAAGTGTGGGCTAGAATCCGTCCGTATCTTCTAAAACAAGTTTTGGTGCCAATTTATAAGGCTAGATTTCGAAACTTGATATGTGTTGATATTCAGTACAACAGTGGGAAACAATTCAAACAGACTTTCCTACGTAGCTACTGCTACATTCTTACAGAATATTATACTCGCCTGGGACTCTGAAGCCAAACCTACTCTGCACAGGATGTAACATCTATTTCATTTTCTTAGGTGGCTGGAAGATGATTTTAGTCTCATGTTGTATGTCAAATTTTACTTGATGCTGCTTCACTACATGGAAGGAACATTGTGTGATGATTAGGTTAGAGTAGATTTACTTTAATTCCAATTTATCCACAGTGAGGAGGTCCTCCAGAATGTAGAACATGTCAGAAAAACAATAATACGTGACAAATATTTACAACTAAAACAAGTAAACTAATGAACATTCCACAGGTCCCAAGTAGAATAATCATCTCTCTCTCTCTCTCTCTCTCTCTCTCTCTCTCTCTCTCTCTCTCTCTCTCCTTTTTATCTTATTTTTTTAAAATGAATACTATATGAAAGGATCATTTTACAACACTAATTTTCTAAGATCGCATTAATGCACTGAATTTAAAATTTAAAAAATATATTTTTTTGATTTATAAGGTAATAAACATGTAATAGAACTACTACAATACTTATTTGCAATGAACGCACTTCTGCACTGAAATGGAGCACAATGTAGATTGTACTTCACACACACACACACACACACACACACACACACACACACACACACACACAACAATAAATAAATAAATTTGTTGGTTCTACTAAGAAATTCGTCAATGGAGTAGGAGGAGTTGGCCACCAATAAATCCTTTCAGCTTCTCTTAAACTGAATTTCACCAGTTGCTAAGCTTTTTATGGCTTCTGGTAAGTTATTGAAAATGTGTGTTCCTGAATAATGCACACCTTTTTGTAAATGAGTAAGTGACTTTAAATCCTTGTGAAGCCTATTCTTATTCCTAGTATTGATTCCATGAACTGAGCTATTGGTTTGAAAAAGTGATATATTTTTAATGACAAATTTCATTAAGGAATAAACATATTGGAAAGCAGTAATTAGTATCCCTAATTTCATAAACACACATCTGCAGAATGTTCTTGAGTTCACACCAAATATAGCTCTTATTGCATGTTTTTGTACCCGGAAAACTTTAGGTTGTCTTGATGAATTACCCCAAAAAATAATCCCATGTGACATAATGGAGTGAAAGTAAGCATAGTATGCCAGCTTTTTCATTTTTATATCCTCTATGTCTTGAGTTCACACCAAATATAGCTCTTATTGCATGTTTTTGTGCCTGGAAAACTTTAGCTTGTCTTGATGAATTACCCCAAAAAATAATCCCATGTGACATAATGGAGTGAAAGTAAGCATAGTATGCCAGCTTTTTCATTTTTATATCCTCTATGTCTGAAAGAATTCGCATTGCAAAGATATTTGTTTAGACACTCCAGCAGTTCTGTGGTGTGCTCCTGCCAGGTGAATTTATTATCAAGCTGTAATCCCAAGAATTTAACACTGTCCACTTCTTCTATCTGCTTGTCGCCATATGTTAGGCATATACTCGTGGGACACTCCTTACAAGTTCTGAACTACATGTAGCATGTTTATTCAAAGTTTAGTGACAAAGAATTGGCTAGGAAACAATGATTAATGTTCACAAATATTTTATTAGCTGATATTTCTAAGACTACACTTGATTTGCTATTTATTGCAATGTTTGTATCTTATGCAAACAAACTTGGCATCTGGTAATGTTACTAATGAAAGGTCATTCATATACACAAGACTAGTTTCTGATTTGCATTTTCTGAAGAGAGTTGACTCAATTTTATGTGCCTGACAGCCAATTTGTCCAAACATAGATATTAGATGGTTTATTTTGGTGTGAGATGGCTACTGTCAAGTTTTCTTGGCTTCTGTCACTTATTTATGTTTGAGCCATAAAAGCACTGATCACCTGGCTGGTTTTCCTGCTTCATTTCAGTTACCTACAAATTTGAACATATTTCTCCCGAATCCTTGTCCTCTGTAAAAGTGCCAATCATTTCTCTTACACCCCAATATGGCGTTATATGTATCCAAGTATTGTCTGTGATAACCTTAGTTCACTTCATGAGCAACTTTACCTTTTCTCTATACTCTCACTTGCACTAGATTCTTACATTCTGCCGTAATAATGGTCATACTCACGAAAATCCAGGGAGGCAGTCAGCTTCACTCCTAGATAAAATTGGGATCTAGTCCACACTAAGTATCACTAGGTCTTGCTTTGCACAAAAATTGAATGACTTTCTGGCATATGGATGATTTACAAAAGCCATTTGCATGCTGGCCCGATGAAACAGATAGAATGTCAATCAATAATTTTGAGTATCAGACAAGAACCTATGTACCTGGTAGAACACAAGGAAATGATGCTTGACTGTCTGCACAAGCTCAAATGGGGCTTGTTTTGATTCTATTGCAGTCTGCATCTGTGTCTAGTCATATCACCCTCATAGTAGATGGCATTAATATCTTTACAGATGTGTTTCTTGCTGGTCCTTACAACCAGCAATTGTAATGAAAGTGCATCACACAAAGGCTTTATAAAATTGGAGCCAGCCTGTTCTATCAGGATATCACTCTTTAAGATAGGTGTCTTGATTTACTGTGCTTTTAGATCACTCAGATGTGATGTCCAAGAGATTTTCTTATCAAAGACAATGACCAAAAACTTCACAATGGTGTTCCTCAGAACTAACGTTGGTAGATTTGTAAATGCAGCTCTAACTGTGGAAATGGATGAAGTTTTTGATAGTGAAAACATGAAAATAGTGCACTGTCCACACCTTAACCTCTGTATGGATATCAGCAACTTCCGAGGAGGATCCAAAAACCACAAAATAGTCCAAAGTATACTAATCAGGCTCATAATGATATTAATGACAATAGCAAAGGTTGTAATGTTTAGAATGCTCACCTGAAGGACATGTTATCTAGTTCAGACCTGTCTCAAACAATTTCAACTCCTTATCTGAATCGGTAATGTGAAAGATCCATAAAAAAATGGGAAGACATCCTGTGATGTCCCAGTGGTGTAGCTTTCTGAAGATATTATGGCTCTTAGTGCTACAGGGTTTCTCAAGATTGAAAAATACGTGATGCTTATGTAGGAAAACCGCTTCCAAAAGGGTGAAGTTATCAATGACAGAATAATACCAATATCATTCAAAAAGTGATCCACAGATAAATACCTCCTCCTCCTGAGCCTAAATTGGGAAGAGCTAAGCAACTGTCTGGAGCTGGGAACTGAAACATGCAAACATTTTACCATTTGCTCCAAGGGCTGTTTTCTATACAGTTCATAAGGGGAGTGTTGTAATATCCAAATGTGCAAGAAGAGACCTTCCTTGGCTTCACAAGAGGGATTAGGATGGTTTTCTTCCACACATTGGGCAACTATCTCGTTCCAGCTAAACAGCATAGGGGGCACTACTTTTACTGCCCAATGAGGTATCACAGCACTGTTTAATGCACTGTACATGAGCAGATGCCATGCCATGAACAACAGACAATCCCAAATCCAGGTCTCACATCGAGAAAGGTTGGGTTTATAGAGTTTCTCATCCCTGGAACAAAAGTTACAACTGCCTCTCTCACTGATGACTCTGAGCTGCCTGAAGGCCAGTTGCTGAATGGCAGTAATGCTACATCTGTCAAGTATTCTTCTATGTCTCTTGATCTGGTACACAGACTTGCACTAGGCATTAGTGCACCTCCTACTGAACGCAAATACCCTCTAGATAGTCTCTCCTGTGAACCTGTGGCAACTTACACAAACCAAAAATTACTGATTATCTTCAGTTGTGATTTAATTAATGCCGAAATGTCTAAACGAAGTTACTTTCTAACAAAAATCTGGGTGAACTCAAAATAAAATGTATAATTTCTTTTCCTTGTATTTGTGATTATTTGCTCTTGTTAATGAAATATACTACCTTGCATACATTTTGCAAGACAACTGGCTAGGTCCTTTTAAGCTGCTTAAAAGATAGGCAAGTACTAATAGGCACAGTAAAAGAGAGTAATGCATTTTCTGTTTTAGTTGTGTAACTATAACATTTACATTCTTTTGTCTGATTTTCAAATGTGTCCACACTATATAAACATTACGAGAAGCCATATAGGCTTAGAATCTCGTCAATACATGTGCAAGTTCAGGAGACTACTGAGTAGTAATCAGAAGAACTTATATGGAGAACAGTACAATTTTCAATTTTCCTTTCCCAAAATTGTCTAAAATACAAAACAAACAATTTTTTATTTGTGACTTTCGATCTGCCTATAATTTTAGCTTTTGCCAATGATTATCTGCAGGAAAGGCCAGAGCACTGATTCAAACATATTCCATATGATAGCTGGATAGCCCTACAACTAGATTACAGCAGCAAACCGTTTAACTATTAAGCTCATGAAGAGACATGCACACAATTTCAATAAAATAGGAATGCCAGAGGTGGACAATAGCAGTCATACACTTTATAAAACACTAAGTGTAAAATTCCACAAGGATTTATATTAAAATAAAGTCAACAAATGGTTAAAATAACCGAGAAATATCATTTGGTACGTTTTGCAATTACAATATCTCATGCTGTTTCCCTTGAAGACTAGGAGCAAGCTGATTCTGTACAGTCACACTTAATATTACAAAATGATCTTCTGGGTGACTGTAACTGCGGCGAATTTATTCAGAGAACATGAGCAGTTAAAGTATTTTGTAAAGTACAGATTTACACGATCAGCAGAGGCCTCTTCAAAGATCTTTTAATTCTTGCACTCATTTCACAGCAAATTTAATTCTTAAATGTAAACTCACCAGATAAAATATTAGTCATACCCTTAAAAGTGCATGTTGGTCACTTGGGACCACTGTAGATGGTGTAGTGCTGGTACCGTGCAGTCACAGGATCTTCCAACACAGGTGTTAGCCTTGGCAGTGAGATGGTGTGTATATGGCAGTTGACTGTACGGGATTTCACAGCGAGATAGTTTGAAAAGAGAATAGCAGAAAGAAGCCATCATGTTTTGTTGTGCCCAGGACTAGACTGTTAACGAAGTTGCCTGATTTGTTGGTGTTCAATGCGAACTGCCCACAGTGCCTACAAGGAATGGTATACCACTTGCAGCTTTGAATATGTGATAAGAATAGCATTTATTAAAAGATTCTGACCAAGAGGGACCAGAGCTGAATGCTGCACCTTGTCAATGACAATCAGTTTCAAAGCTGACAGGGATTATGGTTGTCAGTGAATGCAGGTCTGTCTCAACCAACTTGAGAGTGAAAACAGTGAAGGGAGTTGGATCCAACAGACATCGGGAGTTCAGTACCCTGCAAGGGGACACTGATAACAGCTGCACATAAAGCTGCATGCCTTCAGACGCAACACAAAAATTGGACAGTAACTGGCTGAAATTGTGCAGTGTGATCTGAAGAGTTGTGACTTTGCCTATTTCTAGACAATGCAAGGCATCAAGGGAAATAGTGGCCCAATAAGGCATTGAACTCATATTGTGTGGAGGGTATACTTCAGGCCAGAGGTGATTCCCTGATTTTTTTTTTTTTTTTTTTTTTTTTGGGGGGGGGGGGTTTGTGCAATCGCTTGGGTCCACTGATTCAGGTTACTGTAACATGAACCAGGATGTTTATATTAACATTCTCAGTAATCTATTGTTATCTTTTTTTCTACATCTTCATGATTAGTATAGTGTGGCTTCCAAGATGACAACAGCTGTGTACTCATGGCTGAAAATATATGATCCCAATTTGAAAAACAATCGAACAGCATGTCACACCCAGATTGTCCTGATACATATCTGATTTTAATTCTACAGAAAAGGTCTGGCTCTATGTATACCAGTAAGTGAAACTTAACAATCAATATCCCTACATTTTGCTTGCTCTATGGGATTTAATCATCAATCAAAGGTTTCAACTGGATAAGGGCAACACAAACCAACCTGAGAACACTCTTTCTCAGCAAATGGAGGTAATCATCACAGTTGGACGTGGTGCTGCATGTTATTAGTGTGCTGTTCCCTAAAAATTGACTAATTTTTTGGCTGGTGTACCTCTTTGTTGATATCAATAAAAATCATTTTCAATTTCACTTCATTATTGGCATAACACAATGAAGAAAAGTAATTTCCACATCAAATTTGCCTTCTCATCTAGGATTAAAGGTGGGGACATCTCCAGGAAGTTCTCACCGGATATAAAACAAGAAATTTAGAATCACTATAAATTCAAAAGAAAATTAAAAACATACTTTATTGGTTGGTTGGTTGATCTTGCAGGAGGGGAGAGAGCTCATCAGTCCAATCGGATTAGGGAAGGATGGGGAAGGAAGTGCCCTTTCAAAGGAACCATCCCGGCATTTTCCTGATGCGATTTAGCGAAATCATGGAAAACCTAAATCAGGATGGCTGGACACGAGTTTGAACCATCATCCTCCCGAATGTGAGTCCAGTATACTAAGCACTGCGCCACCTCGCTCGGTCATAGTTTATTAGCTGCGTCTACAAATTATTCATTTATCTAAACTCACGGATTGATTGCTCTTGCTGGCTGCTTGACAAATAGCAACTCTCATAGTCAGGCTGAGTTCCGACGCAATGCTCGGTGATGGATGCTAAGGTATGATCAAATTTCAAGACAATTCAGATGAAGATCAGTAGTCACTGCAGTTTCTCGCAGTCCGTTTCTGTTTCAGATATTTTGCAAGCAGTTGTTTAGTGGCGGGGCAACACTATTCATATAAAATTGGGAAACTGATTATATCTGAGATAATTCATAGGTATGCAAAGTTATCTGGTCAGAATTAAAAGAGATTCTGATGCTAACACCAGATGAAGAAACATGGGTTGAAATATCTCAATGTTTCCTCATCATTGCATCAGAGCTCTTGATGGTAAACATGTCAGAATACAAACTGTAGAACATCATTCTTATTAAAGAATTGTTAAGGCTTTCGTGGCCACTTGTTGACAAACTGCCTATTGGCTTCTGTCTCGGGTTCTTCGGCCGACGTTCATCTAATGATTTTACTGACGTTTCACCAGCACGAGTGGCTGGCATTGTCAAAGCTTCACCCTCCAGTTCACCACCGGCAATGGAGGGTGAAGCTTTGACAATGCCAGCCACTCGTGCTGGGGAAACGTCAGAAAAAATCAATAGATGAACATCGGCCGAAGAACCCGAGACAGAAGCCAATAGGCAGTTTGTCATCATTCTTATTCTTCACTTACAAAAATTGTTTCCCTAAAGCTGTTGGTGCCTTGCAATTCTACCTTTTGGCTGGGTGGACATTCATGCTTATAGAAAAGGCAGTGACCAGGAATTTTCAGGTTCCATTCTATATTAAAAACTCATTGCAAAGTCTTAGGACATCCCAAAACAAAAACCTTTAACAGAAAATCATGACATTACACTTCCTTACACGATCACACGTGGTGAAGTATTTGGGCTGATGGAAAATTTAATGAGATCCTATGGCATAAAGCAGCTGATTTATGAACAAACTATTATTTACATATTGGCTAATTTTAGCACATATGTACGTTGAGTGTACTTTTGGTATCATTTGTAGTACTTGGAGAATACTACGTAGCCTATTACATATCAGTGTGGATCAGTCACATCGTAAAAGTGACTACAGTACTTCACAACCATGCTGGAATGAGAGAAGGATTGAAACACAAAGACATTTTAGAGAGAAAGCTTAAAAGTGTAAATGGCATCCACAAATGATGGCCCACTTCACCAGCAGATAACGTTCAGGCTAAATTTACCAACTACGTTTTTTAATGAAGGTAGACTTGAATATTCCTTGTTACTTGTTAGCAATAAAGTTTCTCTTACTCATATTTTTACCTTGAGTCATTTCGCTCACAGAAGATCAAAACCAATTCTTCCGTGCTTGCCACCTCAAAATTTTATTTTTATATAGTTCCAACACTATATTCTGAATTACTGACCTTTTTTCTACTTCATCAAATAGCAGCTCGATGACACTACTCTCACTTTTAGTTTCACTCATTTTTTGTAACATCCACCAAGCAACATTAACAGAAACCCAAACAAACTGCACCTGGTGACAACAGGAATGCACAGCCGACTGAACAGCACAAGGGTGCTATGCGTCTTTCTAACTGTGTGGCAATACATGTTTATCTGCATCCAGAGATGCACACTGTGTTAACACATGTCAACGTGTGCTAATGTGATGGGCTGTAGGTTGAAAGTTAGATGTTTAAACACACGAATCAAAAACACGCATTGGATTTCAATCAAGCGAACATAGCCTTATTCTCTGATGAATGCCATTTGGTCACGTAAATTTTAAGCTTCATTGGGGGGAGAGGGAGGGGCCGGGGGGGGGGGGGGGGGGTGAGCTATTAAATGTAAATGAAACAGCCGTTTCATTTTTCAAATCCCATTAATTTTCCAATGTTTAATGTCAACATAAGCAGTTTACAGCAGTTCAACAATAATCAGTTATTAGTGCAGTTTGGAACTGAGGGTTCATGTCTTGATGTATAGTTTGACTTGTTCCATATCTATACAGTTTGTGCTTCATGATGGTGTCATTATGAATGAACAGTCGAATGAATGAATGAATGAATGAATGAATGAATGGAGGTGGCCATAAAATTTATGAGGACTTATCTTCTGGCTTTTATATTTCTTCTTTGTGCAATGTCTAATAAATATTTACAGCATCACAGGTAACTTGAAATATAAGCGGTATCATACATGTAAGTGAAATGAGTAGGTGAATAATGAAAGTTGCTGATCAGATTAATAATCATTAGATGGGTTCAACTGTTTAAATTACACTCAGACTGAGTGCATTCAAACCAACCAACAGAAGCTCTCTGCAAACAGAAACCACAAGCTTAATGGAAACATTCAATGCAGATTTTTATGAATCTGTCAGTACACTGGCACAGGAAATCTTTGTCAATGCCTATACAGTGTATGCAAGAGTTACTGATTTTTGTAATTTTTTTTTTAGAAGTAGGTTAAACTTCAGCAATTATGCACAAAAGAGTCCAAATTAAGGGCACACCCTGCTGCTTCGTAATGAAGATTTGAAGATGTTCTTGCGGTGGAAGATTTACCAATTATAAATAAATTGAACGATTTTTCTAGGTCTATGCAGTTGCAGTGCATACTGAATGTATACTGTGATAGCTACATTGGCGTCCAAAATTAAAGCAACAAACTGCTAAGTCCCCAGCCTGTGTCTAATTCATGATATAATCATACTAACTGTTCACAGGTACCCGTATGGTTATGTTCTGCATGGAAGATTGCATTTCAGTCAAAGGAAAACCATGCCAATGATGAGATCAGGGCACCTATCAAATGGAGTAGTGTTTGTCGGGTAGTCCCACATCCACAATTGCGGTGTACTCAATCACAGACAATGCAGTATGCATAGAGAAGATGCTTACCAGACTCTCTGCAGTGGAGGGCCACAGGAAGAATGGAACCAGGACAGTGGCAAACTCATGTGGCCTGATGGCTTAATATGAATCGTTCTGTTGTTTCTCGGATGTGGCGACAGTTTATAGAGACTGAAGCAGTATCATGAAGACAAGAGCAAGGCCAACCACGTGTAACATCAGAAAGAGAGGACTGTTATTTGGCTGTAAAGGCATGACGGTACTGCCTTAGTCCTGCCCAGCAACTGGCATCGGACCTCACAGCAACCACTGGATGTGTTGTACTGTGGCATGGGGATGGTTTTGACAGAGTGGTGTTTATTTTCAGAGACCTGCAGTATGTGTGCCTCTGAAGTTTCTTCATAGAAGGGAATGTCTAGAGTGGAATCGTTAACATACCACCTGTACAGTCAAACAGTGGGCCAGTTGTCTTCTCACAGATGAGTCCCAATTTGGTCTGGAGAGTGGTTCTTGGAAGATTCGCATCTGAAGGGAATGTTGAACACAATTTTGAGACCCGAACATTGTGGATAGAGACCGACTGAGGAGAATCGCTAATGGTGTGGCCAGGGATAACGTTGACCACTCTAATACCTCTTCATGAAATTGTATGGGTGAATCAGAAAGGTTTAACTGCTGTCAGGTATCGTGACAAGGTCTTGGGACCTCATGTACAGGCGTTACGAGGTGCTGTGGGTCCAGACTTCATACTGACGGACGATAGTGCTAGACCTCACAGATAATGAGTGGTTGATGTTTTCTTGAAAACGGAAGATACTGCTCGTTCTTTAGATTTGAATTCCATAGAGCAGGTATGGGATGCACTAGGGAGACGGGTTGCATCACGTCAACATCCACAACCACTCTCCAAGACCCGCAAGCAGCTCCGCAGGAAAAAGGGGTATTATTGCCTCAACATCACATTGCTAACATTATTCACAGCATGCTCCGTTGTTGTCAGCCTGTATTGTTGCCAGAGGTGGTCACACCCTATAGTGAGCACATTAACCAGTTGTTGCAGTGTGTGTGAAAATCTGTTAAGTTGGGGGGGGGGGGGGGGGGGGGGGACACGACACATTTTCATCTACTGTTATGTATATTGCAGTTGTTTATGTTCTGTATTCTTTATGTTGTTTCTACTTTGGTATCACCTGTTTATGCTGTTTTGTGGCAAAATAAACACAATCTTGCAAAACTTCCATTTTTTGCTTTAATTTTGGACACCAGTGTATTTGCATACAAGATTTTGCAAAGATGTTCTGGCATTTTTTTAAAACAGATATTTTATGTAGGGCAACAAAACACAACAGCAATCCTAACAGGAACTGCTTTTTAACTACCAATTTTGAGGAAGAAAATAAGACATACACAAATACAAAGCTGAACAGTCAACATACCTTCAGGTCATCACACACAAAGTATCTGTATTGACCACTCCACAAACTCATTATAACAACAGCTACTGCCTCCACAATGCAGCCTCTTGTATCAGACTGTTTGTTTACATAGTTACGATACGTCCCCTGCACAAAAAATTCTTTGAGTTGAGAAGTATTACTGAGGCATTGTAAAATTGAGTTCATGTAGCACGTATTGCCAAGATTTTTCAATCCAGTTAATCCTCGCTCCTGGAAATGAAAATAAAATGGTGTTAGGAATGAAGTACAGGGGCACTCAATTAACAGAAAATACTCTGCCAAAAGATTTTCTGAAGTTAAGACCATTTATAAGCAATCAAAATCACTCCCAACCAAAATTTATCACCATTTACCAAAAGTCTCACGTTTATTACTGAAATGTAAGTTTACAGTATAAGAAAGTTTGTGCATATCCACATAATCTTTGTAAAGAATTTTTTTTTATGTGTTGTTTTTATCAGATAGAAGTATCATCCTCAGAAAATTATCAAAATGCTAACTTATAGAATGGAATTCAAATGAAGTAGGTAAATTACAAACAGTGATAAAACCACATTTTTAATGTCAGAAAATAATTACTTAGAGTCTACATACCTCTCTTCTCTCAGAAAAATACATATAATTTCTCTCATTGACTCTGCCTATTAATTTATTTCCAGAAAAAAAAAAAAAAAAAAAAATTATACGAGGGCATACTGGAAAGTAATGTCTCCAAATTTTTTATGAGGAACTCTTAAAACTTTTCAAATAAAACAAATGTTCCTGAGATTCTACATCTTTATTCTTCATGTCTACATATTCACCATGGCGACAAAGAAATTTTTCCCAATGAGAGACCAGTTTGTTGATACTGTCACTATAGAATGTCTGACTTTGTTGATGGAGCCACAATCTCACCTCTGATTGCACTGCTTCATCACTATCGAAGTGAAGTCTTGAGGCGTGCTTTATGTTTTGCAAACAGATGAAAATCGGGTGGGGCCAAGTCGAGACTGTATGGAGGACGACTGATGACAGTGAACCCCCAGGTGTGTTGGATTGTTGCAGATGTTGCAGCACTCGTGTGTAGTCTGGCAGTGGCATGCCGAAGGAGAAAGTGTATACGAACTCTTCAAATTCAAACTCAATTACAGAATGTTGTTTCTCAAACACTGACCATTACGTTACATACTGCCATGTTACACATTGCTATTTGGAGCCTTCTAGCAGCAGAGGGTGCAAATACATAAACATGAAGAATACAGATGTAGAATGTTAATAGCATTTGTTTTATTCAAAGAGTTTTAAGAGTTTTCACATACAAAATTTGGAGGCATTACTTTTCAGCACACCCTCGCACATTAAAATTGTGTTGCTGGACCAAAGTTCGAACCCAGAACCTTGTCTTTTGCTGGTAATACCCTTCCTAGCTGAGCTACCTAGCAATGAATTGCAACGTGCCCTCATAGTAACATTTCTGCAGTACCCCTGTCCTACTTTCTAAACTCCTTGGAAACTCTAATGTACACCTCTGTTGGACTAGCACCTGTGGCAGAAAGAATATTATAGAGAATGGGTTAACCACAAGTGAAACTTTCACTCTGTAGTACACATTCCACTTCAGAGTGAAGATTCATTGAAGTAACATTTATTTTCTCAGCAAAACTCATGATTGTTAATGTTTTAGTTAGGTACAGTCAATATTGTAATAAATGGGAGCAAATCTCTATTCCAGCAACATTACCAAATAAGTAACAAAGGAAACTGTTCTGTGGATACAACCATGTAATATAGGAAGACTAGTTAAAAATGGAATTTAAAATCTGTGATGTGCACCATGGTAGAAAGAGTCATCATTTGCTAATTAAGATGAGAAACAGGGGAGGCTAAGTGACAGCAGTGTTTTCCTCAAAGCCATCAGTCTTTCAACTGTTTTGATGCTTTCATTTAACTCTTGCTATTCTGAGCTAACATTGTCACTTCTCTCCAAGTACTGCACATGCGCACCCATGCAAGTTTCACTTTTTACCTCACAACACATTTCTCCTTTTATTTACTCCCTTTTTTCTTCCACAATTTTTATTGTCAGCAGGATAATTTACAGATAATACCTGACAGTAATGAACTCATTTCTGGCACATCTGTGCATGCACATGGGTGTGATGGTTCACCACAGCACGTTACCAAGGTACAACCAATACTTTTTTGTCCCATTCTGATCTGCTGGCTACCAGACTGTGAACATACGCTTTGATCCAAAATATTTTAACCTGTCAAAGATTCGTCCTGAAGAGGACCGGAGCAAGTTGGTCGAAATGTCGGCAACTTAGTCATTTTAATAGAAAACAATGGTGCAGCCCAACATCTAAAATTATTTTATCCAAAATCCAGCTTCCTGTTTGGCCAAGTTTCTTTTGGAGTCTTGGTTTTCAATGCCGTAATTGAAGATCGGTAAATTAGGTGGACTGCAGCTAACATTGCTTTTGCCTAGCATTTCGCAAATTTTCTTCAATGAATAGGCATCCTGCTTTTTCTCCTATCATAAGGTTATAATGCTCAGCTACTGCATTTTGTACTGGCGTTTATGATACGTAGTCTGATGTTGGGTCCCTTCCGTCTTAAAAAAAATTATCAAATTATCTTTCATATATATTTTCTGCTATTATGTGCATGTGAGTACATATTCATCTTCTAGTTTGGCTTTCAACTAGGTTTTGAAAGTCATGAATTAACTATGGTCCTTCATCTTTATGTCTAGTTGTATGTACACAAATACTTCCCTGGAATAGTCATCAATTAAGTAAAGAAGTATTTGCCCTACTTTGCATCATCAGTTCACAAAAATCTGAGTGTACTACAAACTATGCATGAAGTATTAAATACTCCCTCTTACAAAATGCCACTAACCAGACCTTTATGTAGTTCATGCTTCAGAATGCAGATGACCTATCTTTGACACAAGTCTGCAGTGTTTGATTGTAATACTGATTTTCTTTCAAAATTCTGGCCATATGTTTGGTCTATTAGGTATGTTCAATTTGCTAATGACACAATAGCAACTACCTTTTTAAAGGTGTCACAAATACAACAGTCCTGCTGTCACATAAATTCAAATGGCCTCCTTCTACTATTTTACCAACACACACTCCATTCATGCTCAGCTGAGGTATGTATAAAATGTTCTTTACTTTAAAGCAATATGCCTGATGTTTAAAATGAATTTGCCAAATAAATTCTGGGCAGAAAAAGTTTTCACTGCAGTCTACTTAACTAACCAACCCCCAACTAAGGCACTGAAAGACCAGATTGCAGAAGAAGCTGTGAAAAGCAAAAAGCAGGATCTTTGATACATTAAAATATTTGGATGCAAGCTCCTACATTCACATTCTTGCAATTTGTAGATAAAAACGGGACAAAAAGTAGAGTGTTTCTCAGTGTGAAAATTTTGGAGAATGGAAGGCCTATACACTTTTTGAACCAGCTCACCACAGAACCATAAAAGCGATGAGTGTTATGTGTGATGAAGCAACCTCAAAATATCCTTCTTTTTGATTTGCAGCTCCTTGTATTGGCTTCAAAATAGTATAAAGAAAAAACTGAGTCACACGAGCCTAGCTGATTATTTGGTCAATTCATGGACCTGAAGCAGAATTAAATAAAGACAAACGAACAAGAAGAAATTGATCCCAAGCCTGGGACTATCACACCAAGTAGGAGTTCGAGGAATACTAGCTACAGTGCAAAAAATTCTTTAACAAATGAAGTATAAATTGCAAATTCCCACAATTCTGCAGATACTGTTTCAGCTCTGTCATTTCTGTCCTTCAAATGTGAAAGTAAAGAGGTGTTTCACTCAAGTCTCTATCAATATCTGATAACAGTAGCAAGCTTTTTTCACTTCTACTAATCTGCTTCTGATGCCTGCTTTCGCCATACTTTGCTTGCTAGATAGTTTTAGTATCCCTCCCTACAGCTGATATCTATTGCCATGGTCACTCAGAGATGACTACATCCTCATTTGGACGAGTGCTGCTTATCTGCTTCCAGTGTTAAACTCCTGCAGCACATCTCAGTGGCAAACATATCATACCTATTCATGAACACATTCAGAAACTTGACAGTATCCACTAAACGTAAACAACTGCATTCTTTTATGAAAAAAAGTCAACTACAACATTAATTTTATATCCCAATCAGTAGAAATTGCACATCCACTAAATCTGTTTTACAAGACGGCCATGAAATTTTTGTAGTCAGCGACATTTCAGCATACTTGAACCACAGTTGATGCTTGCAACAAATGCATCACAGTATGGGACTGGTGTTGTTCTATCTTTTAATATGATGTCTGACAGATCCGAATGCTTGACACTACAGTTGACACTTGCAACGGATACATCATAGTATGGCAGTGATGTGATTCTCTCTCTTAAAATGATATCTGACAGATCCGAAAGACAGATTGCTTAGCAAATAAATAGAAAACAAACTTGGCAAGGGTCAAATGGAATCAAAAATTAAATTGACTGAACTTTATAAAACAGTAAAGAAATCACTCACTTGTGATGGTCAGGAGCCCTTTTAGAATACCAAATAATAACACAGAGTAAAAATAGAAATGAAGCTACAAAGACACTCATCAATTCAGGGACATTGATTATGAGAACTTATTTGGGGGCAGGCAGGTATCTACATCTACACAGATACTCTGCAAGCCACCGTACGGTGCATGGCAGAGGGTACCACTACTAGACATTTCCTTTCCTGTTCCACTCGCAAAAAGAGCAAGGGAAAAATAACTGTGTGCTTCTTACGCGCAACGTATGTTGGCAGCAGTAGAATCATTTGGCAGTCAGCTTCAAATGCTAGTTCTCTAAATTTTTTCAATAGTGTTCCTCGAAAAGGAGATTCGGGGATTCACATTTGAGTTCCTGAAGCACCTCCGTAACACTTACATGTTGTTCAAACCTACCAGTAACAAATCTAGCAGCCTACCTCCGAATTTCTTCGATATAGTCCTTCAACCCAACCTGGCACAGATCCCGAACACTCACACAATACTCAAGAATAGGTCGCATCAGTGTCTAATATGCAGTCTCCTTTACAGGTGAACCACTCTTTCCTAAAAATCTCCTAATAAAACCGAGGTCAACCATTCTCATTCCCTACCATAGTTCTCACAAGCTTGCTCCATTTCACATCACTTTGCAACGTTATGCTCATATATTTAAATGACTTGACTGCATCAAACAGGACACTAATAACATTGTATCTGAACATTAAAGGTTTGGTTTTCTTACTCATCTGCATTAACTTAGATTTCTCCACATTTAGAGCTAGCAGCCATCCATCACACCAATTAGAAATTTTGCCTAAGTTGTCTTGTATATTCCTACAGCCACTCAACTTCAGCATCTTACTATACACCACAGCATCATCAGTAAACAACTGCAGATTGCTGCCCACCAAATCATTTATGTATATAGAGAACAGCAGCCGTCCTATGACGCTTCCCTGGGTCACTCCTGACAATACTCTTGTTTCTGATGAACACTTACCGCCCACTGTTCAAAGTGCCGTCAATGCGAACAACAGGTGACTGAGACGTGTAACCAATGGCACCCCATACCATCACGCCAGGTGATATAACAGTATGGTGATGACGAATACATGCTTCCAATGTGTGTTCACCGTGATGTCACCAAACATGGATGTGACCATCATGATGCTGTAAACAGAACCTGGATTCATCCGAAAAAATGACGTTTTGACATTCGTGCACCCAGGTTCGTCGTTGAATACACCATCGCATGCGCTCCCGTCTGTGATGCAGTGTCAAGGGTAATCGCAGCCATGGTCTCCAAGCTGATAGTCCATGCTGCTGCAAACGTCATCGAACTGTTCGTGCAGATGGTTGTTGTCTTGCAAACGTCCCCATCTGTTGACTCAGGGATCGAGACGTAGCTGTACGATCCATTACAGCCATGCGGATAAGATGCCTGTCACCTCGACTGCTAGTAATAGGGGGCCGTTGGGATGCACCACGGCGTTCCGTATTACCCTCCTGAACCCACCGATTCCATATTCTGCTAACAGTCATTGGATCTCGACCAATGCGAGCAGCAATGTCACGATACGATAAACCACAATCGCGATAGCCTACAATTCGACCTTTATCAAAGTCGGAAACGTGATGGTACGCATTTCTCCTCCTTACACGAGGCATCACAACAACGTTTCACCAAGCAATGCCAGTCAACTGCTGTTTGCGTATGAGAAATCGGTTGGAAACTTCCCTCATGTCAGCACGTTGTAGGTGTCGCCACCAGCGCCAACCTTGTGCGAATGCTCTGAAAAGCTAATAATTTGCATATCACAACATCATCTTCCTGTCGGTTAAATTTCGCGTCTGTAGCACGTCATCTTCGTGATGTAGCAATTTTAATGGCCATTAGTGTATACATTCTGTACTAATTATAAACATTTGGACGAAGTAGTAATAGTAGTCTTAAAGAATCCATTTGGCTCTATTCAAAAAAGTTAACAAAGTCAGCCATTAATTAATTCCAATGTAATTACAGTTTCATCATCTGTTAATTTCATCATTTAAACAAATAATTCGGCTTAACCCTCGTGGTAGAAGGTCATGTTAAAAAGAACCAATTTTTCGATGTATTGAGTTAATTTAATGAGTTATGTTTTAATTGTAATTTCTGTAAATTAAACATTGAACAATGTATACTTTCAGTACCTATTATTGTGAGGATATATAAAGGCCCGATTTTTGGTCCCGAGATAGTCAGTCCATGCCCAATTTTCAGACTAGGAATTGGAGCTGGTTAGAACAACAACAATGCATCATCTTAACTGTGAAATAAGTGTTAAAACAATGACAGTGTCTGTTCAATACATACCATATTATTCTGCAAGTACTTTGAACTGCGAGTTAGGTTTTTACTGCTTGTAGACGCTCAATAGTAAACTACTGTGGCAGTACGCCGATGTTCGCGTGCAACCTATTAATGAGGCTTATCAAAATTGGCCAATAAGTAACTGGCAATATAACTGTGTAATACTGGGAGGTTGTGAACAGTGAAAGCAAAGAACTGTGAAATGCAACTGTGCAACTGCCTGCTACATCATTTAAAGTAATCAGTGTTTAACTCCCCCCCCTCCAATTTTCAGCCAGTATAACAATGCAATTAGTCGACACCAAGGGCTATCAATGAGATAATAGAGCAGACGAACGTCACAAAGTTGCCTCAAACTAGTATGGCATCATCTGGGTATTTACACACTACTGACTGTAGACTTTCTTTAAATGTCACTAGAACTGCCACAGTGGGATCAGGTGGCCGGTAAAAACGTCCAACAATTAACTTAGTTTCACTTACATCTGTTATACATGACCAGATAACTTCACTGTCATACGCAACTTCGACCTCAATAGAGACAATATTTTTGTCAACTGCAATGAACACTCATCCTCCCAGAGCTTCTAATCTATCTTTCTGATATACGTTCCATGGCACGCTAAACATCTCACGGCTTTCTACCTTGGGTTTCAGTCAGCTCTTGATCCCAAGAATAATTTGTGTGCAAGAACTTTCCTGAAGTGCAGTAAAATTGGGAAATTATTGTGAATATGTCCAACAACTTACTGATAAAATTTTGAAAGTCGAAGTGGTTTTAATTTGAATACCATATGACTTCCCTTACAGTGAATTGACTAGCAAGTGTTCATTAGAGCACCTCAAACTATCGCCTAGTATGAGAACCCTCATGTGCACTCTTCTACTCATGTAGCTGCCTCCTTTGTGTAGTGCACTTCTGACCTGCAAAGGTGAGTCCTACAAATCTCCATGCAATAACAGAGGTCTAGAATCTGCAGCCAAGACTGTCATAGAGTCAATGAAACCTTTGGTTGAGCCTCTCCACTTGGCTCCAAACCAAAGGACCCCGATCAACTCTGATAACAATGCAGTAAACTGTGAGTTCTGCTTGCATCCCACATGAGAGGCTAGCAGTCTTCATCACCTCTGCCAGCCACCTGTATGAACTGAGGATAGTCTCAGAACCCGTGCAGAGGGATCGTTGGTGCTGAGGTGAGCTACAACTTCCAGATGACTGCACCCTGCCCAATTGATAGCTGCCAGGTAAGGTCGTCTTCACATCTCGGAGTGGCCCCCCAGCAGACATACCAAGTGCACACTGGCTTCCTTTCCAGCCCTGAACATTATCTATCTAAGGGCCTCCATAATGTGTCTAACATTGGAGCTCCCAGTAACTAGTAATCGCCTATCCTGTGTACCTGCTCAGGCCCTGCTGAAGGAGTGGCCACCCGTCCACTCATAGGGTGAATGAGCAAGGCCAGGCGGCCAGTCCCCACATTAGCCCTCCACCTCAAGCAATGCGAACGCGTTACCACCCACCACTCACCCTGCTGGGAGGGTGCATCCACTGTGTCGGGCGCACTAAGAGGTGCCTTGTAAGCAGAGTCCATTGGCAAAAAAAAAGCGGCACCTGAGGTATTGCATGCGATGAGCCAGATTCTCCGCCACTGCTACACCCCAAGGCAGAAGCCTGAAGGTGACTGACCATAGATACCCAAAAGTGCTTTCTGCTACTCATGAACCGTGTCCAGCTCCTCCTGATGCACACATCTTAATCATCCTAGCAAGACTAACTGAAAAAGTAAGCTATAAAATCAGATGGTATCCTAGCTTTGCTACTTGGTACCCTCCTGATGTGTCACCAACGGATACTTAAGAGATAATGAGCTATGTAAAAGGCTATTCAGTGAGCAAATACAGCACTACAGAGTGAATGAATTCAAAAGCTTCTACATTCTACTCGTGTGAAACGCATAACATCCACATTTCACTTCCACACTAGGCTGCACTGCAGACAAATACTTTCAGTAATGACTTCCTAACACTTCAATTTATATTAGATATTAACATAATTCCTCGTTTTCAGAAATGCTTTTCTTGTTACTGCTATACTCCACACGGTGAGAGAAGAGGTCTGACAGTTGACGCGGCCTTCGTGCACGTGCTGTGCGCATCCGTGACAGCCAATCAGACTGTGAGCATTTGTTGACATTACCGTGACAATGCCCCAGTGTTGCCGCAGTGCTGGGCGACTGCTGCTTTCAGTCAATTGCACCACATGCTACGTTCAGGTTTGTGCATATATGTGTGCATTCCGCTACTTCTGTGAGTGTTTTGATGTTTGTATAAATGGAAACATGTGTATAAGTGGAAAATGGCTGCCTACAGTGCAGAGAAGAGGGCTTTTGTGAAAGAAGCTATGCTGAAATCTCAAGCACATGAATTTATATACAGATTGTGGGTTTACTTTGAAAGGGAAAGGGACATTGGCAGGCCTTTGATATCAGTGAGAAAAGTTGTTGACAGAATGACAGAAGCATTGAACATCTCTACAGCAACAGTGAAGAGAGTCACAAATGATAAAGAGGCTGACAATTTAGCTGCGAGCCCTGTTAACGTGACGCCTGGAAAGTCAAGGAAGAGATTGTGTCGTGTGACTGAAACAGACAACTTTGATGTAAGTGCTATCAGGCAACACTTATGTGCCTACTACAGCAAGAAGGAGTATCAGACACTTGAAAAGCTGATGGCATCACTGTCAGACAGTGGTTTGTACACAGGTAGAACAACAAGTCTCTCAATTGTTTTGAAAAAAAAAAAAACTGGATTCCACTAGAAAAAGTTCTCAGGACCAAAGGTATTAATGGAACACGTGGACATTGTAGCATGGAGATGTCATTTCCTACGCGAGTTGCTACATGGGTCAACGTGCATCATGCATGTTCCCGTTGCAGACGGACAGACGACACGCGCCATGAAACTACGAGTGTGCCAACTGGTAAGGGAGGGTGATTAATTACAGTTCATGCTTGCTCTATGAACAGTTCTGTGCCCTGTGCTATGATGATGTTTCAGTAAAAAACTGTCGACTAAAACGAGGAGATGAATGCAGATACATTCAAAGACTGGGTCGTTACTCCTTTGCTATGAAACGTCAGTTCTGGTAGTGTTCTTGTAATGGACAACACACTTACCATTCTGTAAAATTAAACAGGGCACCAACGGCTGCTGCAAGGAGAGGTGAAATAGTCAGCTGGTTGAAAGATAATAAATACACTTTGAACAGAATATGCAGAAAGCGAAATTTCTGGAATTAGTGAAACGATACAAGCCAATGAAGACACACTATGTGATTGATACATTAGCAGAGAACCAAAGCCACAAAGTTGTACATCTTCCACCATACCAATGCCATTACAACACAGTTGAAATCATCTGGGCTCAAATAAAAGCAGACGTTGAGGAACGAAACAAAACCTTTACGTAGCAAGACACAGAGAGGCTAGTAAATGAGGCTGTCACATGAATAACGCCAGAAAATTGGAAGAACGTCATGAACCATGTGTGGACAGGGATTACAAGGTCAAACATAGAAGATGGTGTAAGAGAAGAATCCATTCATAATATTGTAATTTCTTTATCAGACTATGAGGACACTAGCAGTGAAGATACCCAAGACTATGTGGTCATGACGAGAGATGACCAATCAGGTGACAATGATCTTGGGGTTTCCATTCTCCCACACAAAAAATAAAGGTAACATCCTTATTTGATATTTTACTTGTAACATTTGTACAATTTGCTTTACATTGTTAATGTTGAAAATCTGCATGTAGTTCGTTTTGGCTGGAAGCATCATGATGGTAATTTTTTTAATGGTGTTACTACCGTTTGACGAAAATAATTTTTATTTTATTGTTATACAATCCAGAGTTTTATATGTCGAAAGATATTTGACTGGTATGAAATACAGAGAAATCTGAACTGTGTAACAATAAAATAAAATTGTTGCAGTCAAATGGCTGCAACATCATTAAAGAAGATATTTACGTGTGTGTTTGTGTAAGGTGACAAGCACAGGTAGTGCATGTGAAAAAATATTCCATGAAGGAACACATCAGTCAGCAGAATGCTGCCCCTACAGGAATGCTGAAGGAGCCGAGTGTTGCCGCAGGCCGAAGGGTGGAACAGGAAGGTCTGTCACCCCACTCTCCCCCGCCACTCGCACCCTGACCATCCGTGTCGAATACTGGCAACTGTGCTGCCAGCTGTCAGAGCTCTTCTCTCGACAAACAAAGTTTCAGTCTGTGTTTTGTATCCTCTCTGCTTAGGCCATCAGCCTTTATTTTCCTGCACAAATAGCACAGTTCATCTACTACTTCTAGTGTCTCATTCCCTAATCTAATTCCCTCAGCACTGCCTGATTTATCTGACTACATTCCATTACCTTTCTGTTACTTGTGTTGATGTTCATCTTATAACCTATTTTCAAGACACTGCCCATTCAGTTCAACTGCTCTTCCAAGTCCTTTGCCATCTCTGACAGAATTACAATGTCAAAGCTTTTATTTGTGCTCCCTGAACTTTAATTCCTTCTACAAATTTTTCTTTGGTTTTCTTTGCTGCCTCTTTGGTTTTCTTTGCTGCCTGCTCAATGTACAGATTGCATAACATTGGAGGTAGGCTACAACACTATGCCTCCCCCTTCTCAACTGCTGCTTCCTGTTCATGTTCTTCGGCTCCTGTAACTGCTGTCTGGCTTCTATACAATTTGTAAATAATCTTTCGCTTCCTGCATTCTATCACTGTTCCATTCAAAATTTCAAAGTGTGTTGTCCCGTGAACTCTGCCAAATCTTTCTCTAAATTTACATATGCTATACACCATAGTTTGTCTTTGTAGGGTGAAGTATTGCCTCTCATGTTCCTGCATTTTTCCAGAATCCAAAGTAACCTTTCTCAAAGTTGAATTCTAGCAGTTTTTCCATTCCTCTGCAAATAATTCGTGCCACTATTTTGCAGCTACAACTTATTAAATTGATGGTTCGGCATTATTAACACCTGTCAGCACCGGCCGTATTTCAAATTGGAATTATTACATTCTTTCTAAAGTCTGAGGATATTTCTCCTGTGCCATATATATTGCATACCAGGTGGAAAAATTTTATCATGGCTGGCTCTCTCGAGGACTTCAACAATTCACAGGGAATGTTGTGTACTGCAGGAGGCTTTTTACCACCAAGATCTTTAAATGCTCTGTCAAATTCTTCTCGCAGTATCTTATCTCCCATCTCATCTTCATTTACTTCCTCTTACCTTCCTATATAATTGCCCTCAAGTTTGTTTCCCTTACAAAGGCCTTCTACACATTCCTTCTACTTTTAGCTTACCTTCCATTGCTTAGCAGTGGCTTCGTCACCTGAGCTCTCGATATTCATGTAACTGTTTCTTTTTCTATAGGCAATGTCTATCTTTTCCCTAGTCATGCATATTTCTACAGCATTGCGTTAGTCCTCTAGTCACTCCTGCTTAACATTTTGCGTTTTCTGTCAATCTCATTTTATAAATTTATGTATTTCTTTTCGCCTGCTTCGGGTGCTGTATTTTGTCAATTAAATTCAATATCTTACCCAAGCACTCCTACTAGGCCTTGTCTTTTTATCTATGTGATCCTCTGTTGCCTTCTCTATTTTATCTCTCATAGTTATCCATCCATTTTCTATTGTATTCCTTTCCCAATTTTCAGCCCAACATTGCCTAATGCTCCCTCTGAAACTTTCAAACTCTCTGGTCCTTTCAATTTATCCAAGTCCCATTTCCATAAATTTCTACTTTTCTGCAATTTCTTTGATTGAATCAATAACATCAGAAAGTTCTCGCGTCCACATTTTTTTGCAAAATGAGATATTGGCGGACTATGTATCTTTGATTGTGACACAAATACCTCATGTCCACCTAATGATTTCCATGTTACATGATGATAAATTTTAATGATAATTAACTGAAATCCTCAGCTGCCAACAGGTGTTGTTGATATACATTGATGAGGATGCTGAAAATGTGTGCCCCGACCAGGACTCGAATCTGGGATTACAGCTGCGAGTAATGAGTGGATGGGCAAATATCTATTAGGAATGTTAGATATGTAGGTTGTGGACAGTTGGAAATGTGGGTTTCACGGGAAGCATGCACGGGATAAGTCCCTGCAGTCATGCTACTCATCTGTGTCCTCGGTGGCTAGATGGACAGAGCCTCTGCCATGTAAGCAGGAGATCCCGTGTTCAAGTCCCGGTCAAGGCACACATTTTCAGCTGTTCCCATCAAGGTATATCAACAATACCTGTCGGAAGCTGAGGGTTTCAGTTAATTATCATTTATTCTAGAGAAGCTGCAAGGTCATCAATGGTATCTGTTCTTTCGAGAAAAGTTACTATCTTCCTATAAATTTTAATGTTTTGTTCAGAAACACCTACACTTAATGAGTGGAAATGTCATTCTCTTAGCTTTCTCGTTGGTTGCCTTAGTAGTTTACTTTGTTTTCTAAGGTTGTTGTACCTTACTGGTTAACAGTTGACAGCCAATATTATATATAAATGTTACATAACTGTAGTGCGACTAATATTACACTCAATATAATAGAGGGAAACATTCCACGTGGGAAAAATTATATATAAAAACAAAGATGAGGTGACTTACCGAACGAAAGCGCTGGCAGGTCGATAGACACACAAACAAACACAAACATACACACAAAATTCAAGCTTTTGCAACAAACTGTTGCCTCATCAGGAAAGAGGGAAGGAGAGGGGAAGACGAAAGGAAGTGGGTTTTAAGGGAGATGGTAAGGAGTCATTCCAATCCCGGGAGCGGAAAGACTTACCTTAGGGGGAAAAAAGGACAGGTATACACTCGCACACATGCACATATCCATCCACACATACAGACACAAGCAGACATATTTAAAGACAAAGAGTTTGGGCAGAGATGTCAGTCGAGGCAGAAGTGTAGAGGCAAAGAAGTTGTAGAAAGACAGGTGAGGTATGAGTGGCGGCAACTTGAAATTAGCGGAGATTGAGGCCTGGCAGATGGCGAGAAGAGAGGATATACTGAAGGGCAAGTTCCCATCTCCGGAGTTCGGATAGGTTGGTGTTGGTGGGAAGTATCCTGATAACCCGGACGGTGTAACACTGTGCCAAGATGTGCTGGCTGTGCACCAAGGCATGTTTAGCCACAGGGTGATCCTCATTACCAACAAACACTGTCTGCCTGTGTCCATTCATGCGAATGGACAGTTTGTTGCTGGTCATTCCCACATAGAATGCATCACAGTGTAGGCAGGTCAGTTGAAAGCACCCACGTGATTTACCAACTGACCTGCCTACACTGTGATGCATTCTATGTGAGAATGACCAGCAACAAACTGTCCATTCGCATGAATGGACACAGGCAGACAGTGTTTGTTGGTAATGAGGATCACCCTGTGGCTAAACATGCCTTGGTGCACAGCCAGCACATCTTGGCACAGTGTTACACCGTCCGGGTTATCTGGATACTTCCCACCAACACCAACCTATCCGAACTCCGGAGATGGGAACTTGCCCTTCAGTATATCCTCTCTTCTCGTCATCCGCCAGGCCTCAATCTCCGCTAATTTCAAGTTGCCGCCACTCATACCTCACCCGTCTTTCTACAACTTCTTTGCCTCTACACTTCTGCCTCGACTGACATCTCTGCCCAAACTCTTTGTCTTTAAATACGTCTGCTTGTGTCTGTATGTGTGGATGGATATGTGCGTGTGTGCGAGTGTATACCTGTCCTTTTTTCCCCCTAAGGTAAGTCTTTCCGCTCCCGGGATTGGAATGACTCCTTACCCTCTCTCTTAAAACCCACTTCCTTTCGTCTTCCCCTCTCCTTCCCTCTTTCCTGATGAGGCAACAGTTTGTTGCGAAAGCTTGAATTTTGTGTGTATGTTTGTGTTTGTTTGTGTGTCTATCGACCTGCCAGCGCTTTCGTTCGGTAAGTCGCCTCATCTTTGTTTTTATATATAATATTACACTCACATTTTATTGCATTCAGTTTAACTATAACTTCTGAGTTGATGAAGCATTTCTAATATGAGCAATGTAGAACCCCCAAGAAAGAAAAGAAAAGGTGTTCACAGAAAACATAAATGTGATATTATAAAGGAATCGAAACTAAAAAACAGAAAATACACGAACTACAAGGGGAAGGGCATATTTCCAAATGCTCATGGTTTACAATGCAAGTAACAATATTATGAGAGTTATACAGTTAATTTAATACTCATGTGTTTAATGTTGTTACTGTGATTTGTATATTTTTTTCCATTTAATCAGCTTCAAATATTAATCTAAAGTGTGTTAAGGTTACATTCTATCTTATACTAGCTAGGAATCTAGAATATATTGCTGCTCACATGGACTATTTTGTACACTGAAGAGGCAAAGAAACTCGTACAACTGCCTAATATCATGTAGGGTCCTTGTGATCACGCGGAAGTGCCGCAACACAACGTGGCATGGACTCGACTAATGTCTGAAGTAGTGTGGGACAGAATTGACACCATGAGTCCTGCAGGACTGTCCATAATTCTCTAAGAGTAAGAGGGGGCAGAGATCTCTTCTGAACAGCATGCTGCAAGGCATCCCACATATACTCAATAACGTTCATGGTCTGGGGAGTTTGGTTGCCAGCAGAAGTGTTTAAATTTAGAAGAGTGTTCCTGGAGCCACTTTGTAGCAATTCTGGACATATGGGGTGTCGCACTGTCATGCTGCAATTGCCGAAGTCCATCGGTATGTATAATGGACGTGAATGGATGCAGGTGATCAGATAGGGTGCTTACATATGTGTCACCTATCAGAGTTGTATCTAGACGTATCTGGGGTCCCATAGCACTCCAACTGCACACGTCCCACACCATTACAGGGACTCCACCAGCATTCTGCCTGCTTACATATGTCTGTATTTGAATACACGTGGCTATACCAGTTTCTTTGGTGCTTCAGTGTAGTTTTTCAGATGCTGCATAAGATGCCGTAAACATGTTTCAGATGAGGATCAAGACGAAATTTATAATAAATTCATATCTTTTTCTCCTGCTGACATGCAGGGTCCATGGATTCATGAGGCTGTCTCTATACTCATAAATGTCCATCTGCTCGATACAATTTGAAACAGGACTCATCCTATCACACAACACGTTTCCTGTCATCAACAGTTCAATGTTGGTGTTGATGGGCCCAGGCGAGGCATAAAGCTTTGTGTCGTTCAGTCATAAAGAGTACACGAGTCGGCCTTCGGCTCCAAAAGCCTACATTGATGATGTTTCGATGAACGGTTCGTAAGCTGACACTTGTTGATGGCCCAGCACTGAAATCTGCAGCAATTTGCAGAAGGGTTGCACTTCTGTCACACTGAATGATTCTCTTCAGTTGTTGGAGTTCCCTACAAGATCTTTTTCCAGCTGTAGCGATGTTGGAGATTTGACGGTTTACTGGATTCCATACATTCATGGTACACTTGTGAAATAGTCATACGGGAAAATCCCCACTTCATCGCTGCATCAGAGGAGCTATGTTCCACCGCTCGTGCACTGACTATAACACCACTTTCAAATTAAATTAAATCTTGGTAATTTGCCATTGTAGCAGCAACAGCAATTGGCCTAATAACTGTGCCAGACACTTGTTGTCTTATATACAGGGTGTCCCAAAATAATGTATACACTCTTTGAAACAGAATATCTCTCTAATTAAAGGAGACAGAAATACAATTTTTATAGGTAATAATTTAGAAGGTGGTGAAAAACATGACAATCCTTTCTTTTGTTTCAGGATTGTCAGCAAACATGGCATCCTCATTTGAACAACGGAAAAGAGTGCTGAAATGTTACTGGAAAACAGGGTATATGAGTGTGGTATGCCGACGTTGGACAGTTGAATTTGGAACACCACCACCGACAAGAGTAACAATTACAAGGATCAGAGACAAGTTTGGAGTTGAAGAAGGGACATAGTGGATGAAAGAGAAGTTCACCAGACAATGAGAGTGTTGATGCAGTAATCCAGGAATACACATGATCCCTGAAGAAATCTGTGAGGCAATGCTCTCATGAGACTGGGATCTGCAGAATCAGTGTTGATAGAACTTTGCGATCTCAGAATTTTAAGCCTTACATTCCAAGACTTCTCCATGCTCTTAACAAGGATGATCCTAGGTGAAGCAAATTTTGTGAGTCATTCATTAACAGGTATGAAGAACAGCAACGTTTCCAGTATCGAATTCTTCGATCAGATGAGGTGATGTTTAAACTTGATGGAACAATTAACCGCCATAATTGCATGTACTGGGCCAGGGAGAATTCATATGTAACTGATGAAAGGCATGTTAAACTACCAGGAGTAACTGTCTGGTGTGGTCTGTCTTCTAGAGGGTTAATTGGGTCTTAATTCCTTGATAACACTGTCATGGGCGACTCATACTTGGAAATGTTGGAAATGATAACTCCTGGTCTTAGCACTGTGTTTCGAAATGAAGATTATTACTTTCAACAGGATGGGGCACCACCTCACTTTCACCTGGATATGAGGGTATTTCTCAATCATACATTCTCTGCCAGATGGATAGGACAAAGAGAGAGTGTGGAGTATCCCGCTCAATCTCCACATGTACCTCCTCCAGAATACTTTCTGTGGGTTACTTTCAAGAACACAGTCTACACTGCAAGACCACACACACTGGATGATCTTAGAGAGCAAATTGAGCAAGCCTAGGATGCTATTTTGTTGGAAACAATAATGTTGGCATGTCGTTCAGTTGTAATTCATCGTTGATGGTGTATTACGATGGACAGGCACCAGTTTGAACATTCACCACTTTAAGTCGGACCATGACGCACCTAACACCACTAAAATTGTATTTCTAACCCTTTTCATTAAAGAGGTGTTCAGTTTCAAAGAGTGTACACATTATTGTGGAACACCCTGTAGATGTTGCCGACCGCAGCGCCGCATTCTGCCTGCTTACATATGTCTGTATTTGAATACACGTGGCTATACCAGTTTCTTTGGTGCTTCAGTGTAGTTTTTCAGATGCTGCATAAGATGCCGTAAACATGTTTCAGATGAGGATCAAGACGAAATTTATAATAAATTCATATCTTTTTCACCTAAAAATGAACAACATGCACACCTTCAAAATCTTATTGAAGTGAAAGTCTTTGCTTGTAGGCAGCCTAGAATAACAGAGAAGGATAAGAATAAAGGGAAAACAAGCAAACCAAAGGAACTAACATATATATATTGGCAAAACACTTCAAGTGGAAGAAAACAGATATGTAACAATGCATTACTGTTTGTTTATGTTGTGAGTGGTGATAGAATGTATTATACACTATTTTGTTATTGATGCATTAATAAATCACACTAAAATTCTATTTGTTGCAATTCATTTGAGGTAGAAACCATCATATCAACACTTTTGAGCAGAAACCCCTTATGTCCAGTAGTTACAGTTATTAGTATATCAGTTCCTGTAACAGGAATGTGTAACCTTTCGGAACTACAATAACACACCATGTAGTAGAAAATGTGGGATTTTTCTGAGCAACTTTCAATTACTGGTCCTTCTGATAATCACGTTTTTTGCTTCTCCTCAAAAATTTTTGGCACTCAAAATAAGGGGGTTCTGATTTTATCGATTCAATTGTAATATGCAATTCACAGCCAATAAATTATGGCCAGAGTCCACATACGCCCCTGGAAATGCCTTACAGTTTAAAATTTAGTTTCAAAATCTCTGTCTTAGTATTATATAATCAATCTTATACCTTTCAGTGTTCCTATGACTCTTCCACTCATACAACCATCTTTCATGTTTCTTAAACCATTTGGCAGCAATGAATAAATTATACTACGTGTAAAATTCTACAAGGCAGCTTCCTCTGTCATCCCTTTCTGCCAGCCCACGTTATCCTAATACTTTTCCTTCTCTTCCTTTTCTTACTACGGGATTCCAATCAACCTTAACAATTAAATTTTTCTCTTTTTCAATTGTCTGAAGATTTTTTTAATCTCATCATACATTCTTTTAATCAATTCATCTGTAGAGTTAGTTGGCACATAATCTTGTACTACTGTGGCAGGTGTTGGCTTCATGTCTATCTTGGTTACAATAATTTGTTCTCTGTATTGTCCATAGTAGTTTACCTGCAATCCTATTTTCTTATTTGTTATTAGGTCTATTTCAGCATGAGCCCTATCTGAATTTGTGTTGATAACTCTGTACTAACCTGATCATAAGTGCTGTTGTTCTTGCCATTGCATTTCACTAATTCCGAATATATCTAGCTTCAACCTATCCATTTCACTTTTTACATTCTCTAATCTACACACCTGATTAAGGGATCTAACATTCCTCTCTCCAACAAATTGAATGCCAGGTTTTTTCTTGATGAGAGAGACAAAGTATAAAAAACTACAAAGCAGTTTAAAGTGTACAGGATATTCATTAAACCTAGCATTGGGGTGGGTGGGTGGGTGGGGGAGGGGAATATATTTCACTCAAACAAAGGATGAACCTGGCTTTTGAAGTGGATATAGCATAATTAACCAATTGCAAGTCAGGAACAAAATAATACAATGGAGCAATTATGATATGAATCACCACTTTGCTTGGAACTAAACAGACTTCGAGAAATCGTTTTAAGACAAGTTTCAAGGAAATCCATACTAAAAGCCCTTGGGCAATGAGAATATATGGGTCAGTGTTACATCTTCCATTAGATTTTATCAGGATAACAGAAAACTCCAAATTTAAAAAGGAGTCCTCCAAGATAATTCCACATCACCAACACTATTGCCAGTAGCTTTAGAGAAAGTATTCTGTTTCTCACACCAGTAAAAGAAAAAAGAATATGTATTAATGTAAAATATCTGAATATGCTGGAACACATTAGGAGAGAATTTTTGCAAATAATTTCTGTTGCCTTCACGACAGAACGCCATAGATATATATTTTTTGTTCAGTCACCTAGAAACTATTAACAATTCAACCAATATCATTAAAAAAGTTTCTAGAAAAAGTGCATCAGAAAAAATAGTTAAAAGTATTTTAACTGCATTATGGACTACAGTTCCCCGACATTCTGCACATTTTAAGCACGATTCCACTTTCACAAATAGTGTTAAACATAGCTTGTGCTTTTCTGTAGAAAGCTTTAAAAGGAACAAAGAATTAATAGAAGGGACAGAAATAAGGGTAGACCAACATTAGAACATGTAAAACAGATCAGACAGGATGTTTGATTTATTAGTTACAAAGAGATGAAAAGTTTTTTTCGCATGTGATATGAAAAGATTATGGAAAAAATGGAGCTTTAGAAACAGATTAAAAATGATTTCAGTAAAGATTCTCTATAGGAACGTGGCCTTCTAAAATAATAAGTTGAGGAATTCACTGAAAATAAATGAACTCTCAAATTTAAGGAGCCTTAAACTAAACTTACTTTCTTGAGTGCAAAAAATAAAATATTGTACGCAGAGAAACTTATTCGGTACCTAACTAAGAGCACCATTTCTGAAGCACCACAGAAGACTACTGCAGCAACAAGGCTGCCCACCTTAAACACAACTGCTTTACTCACGTGGCTCACACATATGAACGAGAGGCACTTGTAGGGTTTCTATAATGAGAGCTCCTACTTAAGAAGCTTTGTCCAACTGCTTTACGGTGTGTAGAGCTTAACCCATGAAACAGACGGTATTTGCAAAAGTACCTATTACAATTAATAAAGAATGTAGTAGGATACAAGTAATCCGTATTCCAGTCTTACAGAAACTAGTGGTAATATTCAGTTGACAAACAGCTTAATATATTACACATGGTAAAGTAACATACATAGTAAAGTGTTTACAATTATAAGATGTGAGATAATGGGATTTAATACCATCCTTCATTTAGATAGCCAATGTTAGAACTTAGGGTTTACATGTACCTATATTTGAAACCTCTTATTTCAAAACTGTTAATTGTATTTTATTTCAGGAGTTAATTATTTTCTTTTACTTGCAATATTAATATGTAACAGCTATTTTTACTCTATGGCTGTCACGTAAAAAAAGTGCATATTTGTATATGCAGTTATGATTGCAACCTGATACATGAAAACCTTAATTCAAATTTATATAATTTAATAATAGGTACAGTTAATAAGGTAATCAGGTTTATATATTATTACTGTAATTAACTAAATGCCTTTGTCTTAATTTGTTATTAATGTAACTAGTGATAAAGGGATAGCCTTATGCCACTTTTATTTCATTATTAAACATTAAGAATTAATTTAATTTAATGGAAGACAAAAAAGGATTCTTCATTGTATAAAAAAAGTGAAAACCGAGAGATATCCAGTGCTTTATCTCTGCAGCTGATAACTTCATTAAAGGGATTACGGTAGATGATTGAAGATTAGGATAAGTAAGTACAGCTTCCACTGTATTTAAACAGACATACTTCACTTCAATACAAGAAAATCATACTCTGGATTCAAATATAAAAGCTACATTACACATAACTGCTACCATCCAAATTTTGCTAAAACTTTTGCAGTTGTGCAACTGTGCACTTCACAGTATCCTCTTCGATATGCTCAAATATTAATGTGTCATAGTTCTTGGTGGCAACTTGTTGTCATCCTATGTATCTAAGAGAGCTAATATATCAACAAAAATAATCAATTTTTGAAAATATAATGCAACTGGATGGATTAAAGTATCTACCAAGCAGTGGCAGGAGAAAATGTATATAATGGCTAAGTATATGTGCAAGCTTTCAGAGCCAGCGGCTTTTTTTTCTAGCTGAAGGGTTGAAGGGGAAGGAAGAAGGCTCAAGAAAAAGGATAAGTAATGTTTAGAAAAACAAAGAGCATTAGGAGAAGTTGTCCAGAACCTTGGGTCAGGAACACTTAATGGATGGGATGAGAAAAGAAGACTGATTCTTGGGGACTGCACCAACATTTGAGGTTCTCAACCCTGGGTTCTGGGCAACTTTTCTGAACTCTCCCCACTTCCTGAACCTTACCAGTACATTTCCTTCATCCCTGTTCCTCCCTCTCCCCCTTCAACCCTTCTGCCAGACGAAAGAGTCATTGGATCCAAAAGCTTGCACATTCACTTAATCTTTACATTTGTTTTGTCCTAAAACTGTTTGGTGAGTAGATGTGTTACCTATCCAGCTACACAGATGTGCTTGCTTGTGTGTGTGTGTGTGTGTGTGTGTGTGTGTGTGTGTGTGTGTGTGTGTGTGTCTCTCTCTCTCTCTCTCTCTCTCTCTCTCTCTCACACACACACACACACACACACACACACACACACACGCACGCACAGACAGACAGACAAAGGCTGTGGCCAAAAGCTGTATGTGAGCATCTTTTAATTGTGCCTGACTGCAACTTGGCATGTCTTCTTTATGGCAAGTATCAATCAGTCTTTTCTTACATTGTTGACATTTCTACCTGGAGTTCCCATTGTTTGATTTTTGCAGAACAGCTTTCTTCCATCCCACAACCCTGTGAAGTATTCCTCTGGTACCCTTGTCTATAGTATTACTGTTTTCAGTTTCCATTCTATTCATCTTTCCCTTGTTTATTCACCATTTTACAATGCGCATCTACTTCCGAGACACACTGTATTCAAGATCGTCCACGTGCAACACACAATTTGTGACTGCGCAGATTGTTGACGCAGCATCAAATGCCCCAGATTCTCTCCTCCAATAGTTATAATTACATTTATTCCTATTGATTCCACTTCATCTCTCATCCTGACATACTTTTGCATTTTGTTTTCCAAACCTGGCTGTGCCACTTGAACTTTTGATCCCCAACCTAACCCACCCCCTTCCCTCTCTCTTCACTTATTGCAAAACACACACACACACACACACACACAAAAACAATGTTCCTTTTCACCCACATTTCTGTACATTTTTAACATATTTGTGCCTGTTTTATGTGGTTTCACATGTTTTTGCTTATTTTTATGTATTTGTGCATATTTTTACATATATGTGCATATTATTGTGTATCTGTGCATATTTCTGCATGTCTCTGTGTATTTTTACACATCTTTATGCTTCTTTCCTCTTATTCAGCTCCTCTCACAACCATGAACCCCTATTTTGCCCATTTCTGTGTCATTCCCATTTCCTTTATGCCATTCCTGCCACAATGGACCCTTGCTCCATGTTTCTGCACCAGATCAGAAACCTCTCCTTCCCCCCCCCCCCCCCCCCCCCCAATGGCCTAACAGCAAAGATTCCTTTCTCTGGATCCCATCCCTCCTTTCACAATGACCTACACCTTTTCAGATTCTGCCAATCCCTGGCTCTCACAAACCTGGTACGGGAAAAACACATTTCCATGGCACAGGTGTCCCAGAACCACCTCTGCTCCCTCCGCAAGATACTACTACTCTGTAATCCCTACTCCAGACATCACATCTCTGGAACTGAATCCTTTGCTCCCCAACACCTGGAGAAGCATTCCAGACACCACCTATCATACCCACAGTATTCTTCTTTGACCAGCCTTCATATCAGCTAAACACTGCTTAGCTGTCCTTTTCAACTTGTCACATCCCCCAAACTCCCTACCAACCCTCCACCAAACCAAGAGCCAAAACATTCCCCTAACATTGTTGTTACACTTCCCACCAAAACCCTCAGCTCCACAGAAGTTTCAGATCCAAAGGCATCACCTTCAGCCCTACACCCAAATTTAACCATGGTGGACTTGTCAAGATCTATCCTTCTTCGCCCGATCCCTGCAATTAAAGCACTTCTTTGTTGACAATCCTTGCAACTAATACTACCCTCATTCCAACACTGAACCCTGCCTCTTCCAGTTCATACGACCATCCAACCATGATCCTCCCCCCCTCCCATCTTACCACCTGCTGGTCACCTTCCAGAAAATCCTTACCTCCAACTTAGCCTCACTGTCCTTCCCCAAGTCCCTTCCACAGAACAACAACCTTCCAGTAGAAAACAGCCATATACAACCTCAAAACAAATCTTGACCTAATCATCCTGCCTGCAGACAAAGGTTCCACCACTGCTGCTATGAATCGCAGTGACTATCTGGCAGAAGGCCTCTGCCAATTATCTGAGCCTTCCACCTACAAACTCTGCCACAGTGATCCCATCCCAGAAGTCCAACACAAACTCCAATCCCTGCTTAAAACCTTAGGCCTTTCCTAGAACATCTCCCTTGGATCCATTTCCCTCCTCACCCCTATGACAACCCACACACTGACCTCCTACATATTCCACAAAATCCACAAACCTAACAATCCTGGACGCCCCATTGTGGCTGGTTATTGTGCACCCACTGAAAGAATTTCAGCCCTCACTGACCACACCTCCAACCAATACCCCGTAGTCTAGCCTCCCAAAACAAAGACACCAACCTCTTCCTTCACTGACTCTCTACCATCCCCAGCCCTTTACATCCTGGATCCCTACTCAACACTGTTGATTCCACCTCACTATACACCAACATCCCTTATGCCCACCATCTTACCACTACCAAACACTACCTTTCCCTACATCCTGCAGACTCCATACCCACTACCTCATTCCTCATACATCTCACTAACTTTATCCCAACCCACAACTACTTCTCATTTGAAGGGAAAGTACACAAACAAATCCGCAGCACAGCTACTGGCACCCGCATGGCACACTCCTATGCCAACCTTTTGATGGGCCATCTAGAGGAGATGTTCCCAGCCTCTCAAAATACCAAACCCCTAGTCTGGTTCAAGTTCACTGATAATATCTTCATGATCTGGACTCGGGACCAAGACATCCTCTCTTCATTCCTTCACGACCTCAACATCTTCTCTGCCATCCGCTTCACGTGCCACCTTCCTAGATGTTGACCTCCTCCTCTCTGATGGCTCCATTCACCCCCCCCCCCCCCCCCTACATTAAACCAACCAACCACCAGCAGTACCTGCATTTTGACAGCTGTCAGGCCTTTCACACCAAAAATTCCCTCACCTGCAGCGACAGAAACTCCCTTGCTCAGTATGCTGAGGATCTCACCAAAGTTTTCATAGACTGGCGCTATCCCCCAGACCTAGTCCACAAACAAATCTCCCATGCCATTTCCCCTCACATCCCAATCCTCCCACCACTCACCAGCCAAAGACAAGTGTTCCTTTCATCACCCAGTGCCACACCGGACTCGAACAACTGAACCACATCCTTCAGCAGGACTTTGCTTACCTATCACTGTGCCCTGCAATGAGGGGCATCCTACCAAAAATACTTCCCACCCCTCCTAAAGTAGAGTTCCATCGTCCACCCAACCTCCGAAACATCCTAGTACATCTCTATGTCACTGCCAATCCCAACCCCTTGCCAGAAGGATCATATCCCTGAGGAAGACCCAAGTGCAAAACCTACCCAATCCACCTACCCAGTACTTCCTGTTCCAGTCCTGTCAAAGGTTTATCCTACACCATCAGGGGCTGGGCCACCTGTGAAAGCAGCCATGTCATTTACCAGCTCTGCTGCAACCATTGCATGGCTTTTTATATTGGTATGACTACCAACCAGAAGTGTGCCAGGATGAACGGCCACTGCCGAACTGAGGCCAAGAGCAAGGTGAACCACCCTGTGGCACAGCATGCAGCTGAACACAACACACTGGATTTCAATGGCAGCTTCACTACCTGAGCCATCTGGATCCTTCCCTCCACCATCAGCTTTTCTGAACTGTGCAGGTGGGAGTTATCCTGACAATGCATTCTCCGCTTCTGTAAGTATCCTGGCATCAACCTACAGTAACATATCTTTCCCACTCCTTCACACAACAGTTTCCACCCCTCTGTCCTATCATCTCCTTCCCATTTTCATCTCTACCCTGTTTATTTGCAGCTCTCGCTCTCTGCTAGCACATCCGCCTGTCTTTCTCCGCTCCTATCTTTTTTTGCTCCTCTTTTCCCCACTCCCTGCCCCACAACCTCCTGATGTTGCACCTGTTGGCAGTCTAGTCCCTGCACACTCCACCAGATAGCATTCATCTCTCTCCCCACCCATACACTAGTATTCCTTCCCCTTCCCCTTCCCTTGACTACTCCCTCCAGATTGCTGCTTGCATCCCGTGTGATGTTGCATTCTGGCCCAAGATGCTGGAGTTGGCAAGTGTGCGCGCGTGTGTGTGTGTGTGTGTGTGTGTGTGTGTGTTTTACTGATGAGGGCTGTGGCCAAAAGCTGTATGTAAGCATCTTTTAACTGTGCCTGTCTGCAACTTATGGTAAGTAGCAATCTGTCTTTTCCTACACTGCAGGTCCATTATATGTACCTAAGAGGACACAGATATGTGTATACAATGAAACAGTTACTTCAGAATAGGGAATAATCAGATTTGGTATGGCACAGGGATCAATATTGGGTCCAGACTCATTACTGTAACTAATGTCCGCTCCCGGTAGCTGAGTGGTCAGCACGACAGAATGTCAGTCCTTAAGGCCCGGGTTCGATTCCCAACTGGGTCGGAGATTTTCTCCGCTCAGGGACTGGGTGTTGTGTTGTCCTAATCATCATCATTTCATACCTATTGCCGCGCAAGTCGCCGAAGTGGCGTCAAATCGAAAGACTTGCACCCAGAGAACAGTCTACCCGATGGGAGGCCCTAGTCACATGACACGACATTATAACTAATGAGTTATTTGCTACCAATGAAGCAGAAACAGTTCTATGCCACAAACCACTTTACAGTGTGAGGTGGAGGGTACTTCTAGTGCAACTATCTAATATCCTTTCCATTGGTAAATGATACATGGGAAGAATTACTATTGATAAACTTCTGCATTAGCTCTAATTTCTCAAATTCTGTCACTGTGGTCGTTTTGTGAGATATATGTGGAGGAAATAAGAAGTTGCCGATCTCTTCATGGTACATACTCTCTCAATTTCAATAGTAAATCTCATGATAATGCACAATGTCTCTCCTGTAGCATCACCTCCTGGAGCTTGTTGAGCAATTCCATAACCCTCTCGCAACAGGTAAAAGACACATCACAAAGCCTGCCACTCTTGATTAGTCCATGTCTATTTCTTCTATTAACCATATTTGGTAACTGTCCCAGACTGATAAACAATACTCAAGAATCAGTTGAACAGGTATTTTGTAAGCAACCAATTTCATGAGTAAATGCCATGCCTTTAAGATTCTCCTCTTCCTACTATTTGTTTTGTGTGATCATACTACTTTTTGTCTCTCTGAATGGTTATTCCTACTGTTTCTAGCAATCTGTCACCAATAATGTGTAATTGTACAGTAGCTGGTAACTTCTCCTATGTATCTGAAATATGTTGCATTTATTTATGTTTAGCGACAACAGCCATTCCTCCAACATTCATTAATCCTCTGGAGGTCTTACTACAATTCACAACAATCTCCTCACACTGTTACCTACTTCTAGACAACTGCATCATCTACAAACAGCCTCAGAGAGCTTCTGACAGTATTCACTAGATCTTCTATATATAATGAAACAGAAAAGGTCATTTTACAGTTCCTTGGGGTGCTCCTAAAATTATCTTCATACTTGCCAATTTTGTTCTGTTACGACTGACAGGAATGACAGTGTGGAACCGAATCAAATGTCTTCCTGAAGTCAAGGCACATGGCATGAGGCTGAGTGCTGATGTCTATGGCATTCTGGATCTCGTGGAGGGACAGAGTGAGCTGAGTTTCATAAGAACATTACATTGTTTGTGGAGTCCATATTGACTTATTTGGTCTCCAAGAACGTCGTAATATGTTAGCAGAAAACAAGTGCCATAATTCTACAACAGACTGACATCAGCGATATAGGCTTATCGTTAGGTGCATCTGTCCCACGATTCTTCTTGAAAATTGAAATGACCTGCATTTTTTTTACAGTCACTAGGAATCCTTTGTTGTTCCAGTGACCTACAATAAGCTGCTACTAGAGGGGGAGCATGTTCTTTCAGATAATATCGGGAGAATCTTACGGGTATCTCATTTAGTCCAAATGTTTTTCCTCTACTAAGAGATTGCAGTCACTTTTCTATTTAGCAATCACTTATCTCAATACCTGCTAGGGGTTGGGAGCGGGGGTTGTATAGAGATGTACAAGGATACTGTATAGGTTCGATGGTCAGCAGAATACCACTATCGGGAGGGGTGGGAAGGATAGTGGGTAGGAAATTCCTCATTCCAAGGCATGTCAAGAGGTAGTTGAAACCCTACTGGAGAATGTGATTTAGTTGCTCCAATCATGGGCGGTGATGAGTCACGGAGGGAATGGTCCTCTGTGGCTGGACAGTGGGATTTTGGGAGGTGGTGAGTGACTGAAGACAGAAAGCACAGGAGATCTGATTTGTAGAAGGTTGGTACGGTAATTATGGTCTGTGAAGGCCTCAATGAGACCCTCTGTATACTTTGAGAGGGACCGCTTGTCACTACAGATGCGACGGTGATGGGTGGCTAGACTGTATGGAAGGGACTTTTGGAGTTGAATGGGTGGCAGCTGTTGAAGTGGAGGTATTGCTGGTGGATGGTAGGTTTGGTATGAACAGAGGTACTGGTGAGGTGAAGATCAACATTGAGGAAGCTGGCAAGTTGGGTTGAGTAGGAATTCAATTTACAACTCCTCCCACTATACAGATAACTTCTGAATGTTTAATAATATTAACAATGTGTGTGTGTAGTTGGTGGGTGTGGGGAGGGGGGGGGGAGGGGGGGGGGAGGGGGGGGGAGGGATCCAGGAGCACTACGGCATGAGACAGAGAATTTACTATCTCAAAGAAATAAGGTTGCATAATTAATCTTTTGTTTGTTTGCAGGTACATTTCTGCAGGCCTGGTAGACATTTGAATCCCTACAGCAATGCAGCATGCTGCTGAAGCAGCCAAAAGGAAATGGTGCAGCCTGTCTCCATTTCATCAATCTAAATGACCATTCTTTGTGATTGATCAACATTTTTCAATGAGAAACTGTATTACTATTGTAAAAAATGACTCATTCCACATTATAGACAGAGATTGCTGTTATGACCCATGGAATAGGTAGATAAATATACTAAAGACAAGTAGTATTCCTTCAGGTGTAACACTTTCAGATCCTCTGGCTACAACTGTGTACATTATCTTTTACTGTGTCTTAGCTGCAACATAAGTATTTTTTCCCAATGGAAACCTGAGGTACACATTTCTGAATGTTCAACCTTTTTATCATGTGTAAGTACTGCCAACTGTTGGGCATCACTTTGAAAATATCAGCAAGTCAACATAGCAGCGTGCATTGCTGCTCATGACCACCAGCTTGGTTCGCTGTATTCCACAGTATAATTGAATACTGTTATTGTTATTTTGCTTGGTAATTATTAGATGATCATTTTACTATTGATCGCAACAGAGAATATTCCATAATTAGTTATTTTAGTCCATACATGTAGATGTATGTAAAATGAAGCCAAGTGTACAAAGTATGTCGTGAAAACTGCTACACATTTTTGTACAAATCTTGCATGTAAAATCATTAAAAAATCGTCTAAGAGCATTACCAAAAAACAAATATTTTCTTCCCTCCAGAAAAAAAAAATTCAGGTCTGAATGGATTAAGCCTCAAGCAAAATTTTCACTGATAGTTAATGAGCCACAACTTACCACAACACCATAAACAGAGTACAATTTCTTCTGGTGAGGGGTGTAGAACATCTCATTTGGTCGAGAAACAATTCCAGGTTTGCTTGTCCTGTCGACTTGGGGTGTTTTGGCGCTCCGATCAGGTTCATCCAGCTAAGAAAAGTTTATAAAACCAATTTAATACAACATTAAAGCATGTTCCAAGACAAAGATTTCAGTATGGAGCTAATTCCTGTATTTACTTACCTTAGCTAAGTCTGGAGATGAATGAGATCGTTTCATTGGGCTAGAAGTTGAAGGACCATCATGTCTGAGGTGGGTGTAATAAACACCTAGTGGAGAAATGGAAATTGACAACATTTATATTTTTCACAGAACTGTTACAATTAATCAACATAGTTACTTTAATTAATCAACATATTTACTAAGATTCCAAAGTCCCTTGCAGGTCTAGAGAATATTTCACATGAAATTATAATAAAAAAAGCAAACAACAACAATTTATGAGGTTTTCCCTCTGAATGTTTTTGTTCTACAAATACAGCAAAATATATCTTTGTTTCTGCAACACTGTGGGTAGCTTACTACTTCGTCTAAGTAAGGCAAATATGAGGTGGAACCCAAAAATAACCGGAATTTCTTCCTAGAAAGCATATACTTTATTGTTTTCAAATACAACCTTAATCTCCTACGAAGTACTCTCCATTAGCATTAATACACTTGTCCAAACGTTCATTCCAGTGTTCGAAGCACCTTTTAAATTAGTCCTCTTTGATACCTGCTAGCACTTTCATGACATTGCGCTTTACGTCTTCCACATCCACAAAATGCTTCCCTCTCAAGTCTCTTTTCATCCTCGGGAATGGGAAGAAGTCCGAGGGTGCTAAATCTGGCGAATAGGGTGCGTGGGTCAAGTCTTCGTTGAGGCCAAAAACTGGCGAATGCTCAGAGCTGTGTATGCGGGAACGTTGTCACGATGCAGGAACCACATGCCAGAATCCCACAAAGCCGGATGTTTTCGCGACGAACTTCTGCAAAGCCATTTCATAACCTCCAAATAGAATTGTTGGTTAACTGTCCGGTTTTCAGGGGCAAATTCAGAGTGTACAATCTCTTTGATGTCAAAAAAAAACAGATCAACATCGTTTTCACATTCGATTTCACTTGTAGAGTTTTTTTTGGTCGAGGTTAGCCAGGTGACTTCCATTGTGATGACTGTTGTTTACTTTCTGGATCGTACCCATAGCACCATGACTCATCACCTGTAATGATTTGTTTGAAAAAAATGTGGATCATATTTGAACGCATCCTTCACTTCGAGACAGGCTTGAATGCAACGATCCCTTTGATTTCCAGTAAGAAGCTTCAGCACGAATTTTGCTGCCACTCTTCACATCCCCAAATCGATGGTCAAGATGCGCTGAATTGGGCTCCAGGACAACCCAGACAAGTTCTTGAGTTGGTCGATTGTCCTGCGTCGATCTTCACTGATGAGATCACAGATTTTGTCAATGTTGTCTTCGCTTCAAGCAGTTGAAGGTCGACTGGAACAGGGCTGATCTTCAACCACCATTTCTCCCTTTTTAAACCGAGAAAACCATTCATACCCCTGCATTTTACTAAGAGGTATTTGTAGGCTGTCTGAATCATCGCAACAGTTTCTGCCGAGTTCACGCCGAGCAGGAAACAAAACTTCCCTGCCGCACGTTGTTTATAAGAACTAGCCATTTCCACGTGTCACGTCTGCACTGTACGCACACTCAAAGAACTGTCAAAGAAACCACACTTCTCACTGTTGGGTGATGCCGTGTGGCAGAATGACTCAGCAGAGCTCCTACTACAACCCTCTGGCGGCGCAACCTGCTACTACAAGTACACGACATGCAGCATTACGATTCCGGTTACTTTTGGGTCCCCCCTCATATATGAGCCTCAGTGGCTGTGTAACAATGGCATGTGTCAGCATCATAAGTCCTACATCTGTTTACACTTCTGCATACCAATTAGTTGCAGTGACACTGAGTTTGGAAGAATGTACACTGAATGTGCGATGCCAAATATTAAATCATATATGGCTATTTTGCAAGGGTAGATATGTCCAGTAAATAATTAAAGATATCGTTTTATTTCTAATACACTTCACTCTTTAATTATTGTAAGCTGCTGCATATTATCACTTCTTGGAAACAGAGGAAAAGCATAAAACCAAATAATATCTTTGCAGTCTACCTCCAGTTTCAGAATAACTGTTCTCTAGTGTTCATTACATATTTATTTCTGTGTGTCAAACTAGGAATTTATAGTTATAACAAATGTTCTTACTTTTGGTAACAGAATACCAAGTAATAAATATTTTGCTTTGGTAAATATAAGAATACTGTCACTGAAATGCTTATTTGTGCAGTTCTGTTTAACAGACATCCCAATGATAAGACAGCATTTACAGGTATGTATCAGCAGATGGTAAAGTAAACTTAACATTTTGCAATGTTCATTGTGATGAAAAGGGCAATGCCGTCGTAATAATTTTCACTGTTAAGTACTGTATGTTGCTCATATACTGAATATCAAGAATCTTTCAATATGGCATTACAGATATTTTTAAGTTAATGAGATACAACACATGACAACAAATATACAGCAATATTGAATGTCGTCCACCCACCATAGATTCTTGTAAGAAATTTTAATCTTCACCCAATGACAAAGGTAAAAAAGGGGACAGGGAGGGAAGGGGGAGAGTGGAATGAAAAATATATACAAACATTACAGAGTGCACTTGAAGCAGGTCAAAAAAGCATGCTCTAGATTCAAAATGATATGCAGTGGATGAAGGACAATGTCATTGACATATTTTTTCTTCTAGCAGAAAAGATTGCTTCTGTTTGCTATGCAGGTTGTTTTGTATACTATGAAAGGGATCTAAACTGGATAGATTTTTTTACCTCGAATTCCACATCTTGAAGGTAAGACCTGGCCAATCTTTCTGTCTTCATGTAATTTGTATGTTATTTTTTCTCCCCCCCCCCCCCCCCCCCCCCCTTTTTTACAATCTATACTGCTTGATTTTGAATTGTCATGATTTGTATACCGTTCTATCTTTCACATGTCTTTGGATGAAAACCACTTACCCGAGGTTCTTAAGAAATATGGAAAACATGTATAAGGGGTAGTAAAATGAAAACAAGATAGATGGAAAACATAAGTACAAGGTTTATTATTTCAAAAGTAACTGCCATACCTGTTAATACATTTATATCACTGTGAGACAAAACAGTCAATGCCTTCATGGAAATATGTTTGTGGTTGCCTTTGGAACCATGGTTGTACCCAGGCGTAAACCTCTTTGTCTGAAGCAAATCAACAGCCATGAATGTCTTCCTTCAGAACTCCAAACATGTGGAAATCCAATGTGAAGAGATTGGGACTTTGTAGAGGATGTATAAGGCCTGCCCAGCAAAACTTCTATATTGTAGTCAAAACAAGGTTGGCAATAATTGGGCCCACTGCAAAAGTTTCACTGGGAAGCCGTTACACATCCTCCATACAGTCCGGATCTCCCCCAATGCAAGTTCCATATTTTTTGGGCCCTAAAGAAGACATTTGTGGCCACTGATTTGCTTCAGATGGAGAGATGCATGCATGGGTACAATCATGGTTCCGTAGGCAATTGCAAACATTTTCCCATGAAGACAGGAGGATAAATGTATGCCCATTATGCCAATTCCTTGCGGAATAATAAACCATTTACTTACCTTTTTCTATCTGTCTCATTTTCGTTTGACTGCCCCTTATAAGAGTAATAAAAATAAATTGCAGCAAATCAGTGATGTATTAACTATCCAAAACTGCAACAACAGAATGTGTTCATGTCTGTCTTTGTGGCCTAAGGATTACAGTCATTGTTTAATGAGTGACATATTTTGCTTCTGCAACAGCTCTTTATTTTCAAAAATGTTTGCTTTACAACAGAGAATCATTAATAGTGACTTTGAGATGTGTACAGAAACAACTCTCAGAGATATGTTGCAGTTAGAAGACGTCATTACATCCATGAGACTGTTCAACGCTTGTATGTTTCACAGGAATATTTCCACTCGATATTTTGTGTGAAGAAATAATTGATCCAAGTGCCTCTTCTCTGGTACATCACCCTTGAGAATGAATCAGATTGTGCAAATACTGAATTTTGCTTATAAAGAACCAATATTTGCACCTATAATACAGTTGGACCAGATTAAGGAAGAAATGAATCTGTCTATGGAACGAACAAACAACCGAAAAGCTCAAAAATGCTATAATTCAAGAAAAGAAGAAAACATAAAATAGCTTCTGCTGGTTGGTCTTCATTAACTCGGTGATTTAGGCTGGTACAATATGAAGAAATGTTGCTTTTTTGAGTTTCAATACAATTTATTTTTAGTACCATTAACTAGTTTTCACACCACTGCAGGCTCAGGTGTAACAGAAACATTATCCAGACCATGTGTAGCTAGACGCTATGGCCATGCTGTTGGCGGAAATTCAGTTAATGAAAACTTTTTATGATGTCTAGCATAACAAAATTAATTTGTCACGGATGCTGTGTAGCAGTGCCATGCAAGCACCCTAAAACATGGCAATCTTAATTTCATAAAATGTTTTTTTTTTTTTTTTCCCCATCAGGACCACAACCATAGCATCTAACTGCACATAATCCGCCTGTAACAGCTCTTTCCCATGATGAGCCTGCAGTGGCTTGAAAACTGGTCAATGGTACCCAAATAAATCATGTTAAAATTCATAAAGAGAGAATGGTTGCATACTGTATACACATAAATTGCCAATTTAAATCACAGCTGCCATTCACCACCCACAATTGATACAGAGAAGAAAAGCATAAATGCATGCCACAAATCTACTCTTGATATAGAAACCACATTAATATAATCTCATTTAAAATAAAACAATGGGATGTTGTAGCAATTATTGTCCACAGAATGGTTGCAGTTGTTTGGGTATCATTCAGAAGACAAAAGATATGCTGCATCTCTTGAAGGACAATATATCTACCTACTCATAACAGCTGATGTGATCAGGCAGGTGGAATTAATAATTGTGAAGATGACAGTGACACTTGATGATTTGGGAAATTCTGGTTTCTTTGCCATTTGCAAATCATCCAGGAAAGAACGTTCCTTGTTTGTTTATCATCCATTTATAAGCCTATTAACTTTGCCTGTCTATCATCCATTTACATGCCCGCATGTCATATCTGGCTCCATTTAATTTTCATTACAGCCGCAATTTATACAGTCTGTTCTCTGATCCACTTGTTTGTTATTCCATCCCTCCAACTAGTTCTCAACAAACATCACAACACTGCTTGCTGAGAAAGCAACAAAAGATGGTTTTGTACTAAACCCAAAACTGTTAACACACATTCATTATTAATTTACCTTTTCAGGGTCATGGGAAGCTTAGTTTTGATAACTGTTACATTAAACACATTTCAAGATCTTTTTTGTGGTTATTAATTATGTCTTCATTGTTAATTTGTAACTTTTCCTTTTGAATGTATTCACTGTACATGATTATCGTGTAGCTATAGTTGAATTTTAGGCTCACTTTGAAACTTCTTGTTTTTTTCCCCCATTTGTCCCTGAAACTCATTTGTGGTAGAGACCAACAACACAATATTATCATCAATATGAAGAAGGCTCAGATGTGTTCCATCAACACACATTCTTCTTTGGTTCCCATTTAAGAATCAGAAAACTTCCTCTACAAATGCTTACAATAACTTTGCTGACATGGAGCCTCGTTGGCTAAGCCTTTTCTCACTTCTAAATTCCTTAGTGTCCTTAAGAAGTCTAAAGGAGACTGCAGCACTGATATTATGTCCTTCAGTATAAAAACATAGACTGAATTGGTACCCTCTTGCTCAAGAGCTCCTTTCAAAAACTTTTGTTCAAAGTCAAAAGCTTATACAATACTTCTGAAGCCCAGGTAAGGCAAAAATTCATTTCAACTGCTCCGCTTAGTTATATCCATTTTTACAACCAGTTTCTCATTTTGCTCATACAACTATGTTTCCATTTTTACTTATCATGCCATATGTCATCTTAACAGAAAAATTTGACGTCTTTCTCAAAATAAGTTTATTTTTTGCATTGTTAATTTGTTTCTATAATCAAGAATTCATTATCATCTTCTGGCATCTTGAAAATTTTTCTGAATATTTTTATTTAACTTATCATGTTCCTTGCATTATTTGTTGGAAACTACTGCCATTTCTTTTTAATTATGAGCTGCAATACATTTACATCGCTCCTTTCTGAAGCAAAGTTAGATTTACTAGATTAGTGAGTATAATAATTTTCCATTTGATTTCCTTTTCTTTTGCTTTTTTCAGATCTTGGTTATTCAAATGTTCCAGGGATCATAATTGCAACCTTTCACAATGATGTGTAATGAGTCAGTGTCACAATGATAGTACAATTTCTTAGTGAAAAAGGCAACATTCTCATTTTTTCCATGTCTTAAGTGCCTAACTGACACTCGTCAGGGAGAACTGTAGGATCTTCAAATAATGAATTAACATTTTACTGACACCAACTGAGACTGCCTCATTAGAAAGACGAAACATGTCTGGGTGTATAAATAAAATTCATGTGCAGTATGACAAAAAAGCATTTTTTTTAGCTAACTACTACAATTTAAATTTAAAAATGTGTGAAATGCATAATTACCTTTACCAGGAACTGGTTTTTCCTTCTCTTGTGTTTCATGTTCCTTTTCTTTTCTTTTCGCTACCTGTTCTATCCTCAACTTCTCTTGTTCTTTGAGTTCTCTCTGTTTCTTTTCAGCGACTTTTCTGTGCAATAATAATAAAAAAATGAATTTGAAAAAATACACTATTATGCAGATGACTTAAAAATTACAACAAATTTGACACCATAACAGCAAAATGGTGAATCAGTTTTGTGACTCAAACCATCAGCACTAGCAAATCTCTGACTCCAATCCCAATGCATGCATATTTTCCTAGTTAGCTATGTTTTTTATGCCCCACAACCCCAATAAAAGTTATAACAATGTATTTCCTTAACTGTTACATACATTTCAATAAATTTTAAAAATGTCTACATAAAAAATCAAAGATATTTACTGTCTGTTGACCACTTGTCAATAAAATAAAAAAATGTCGTTAGTGAGTCAAAATACAAACTCCGCTATGCTGATCCCAAGCTGTAGTCACCTCATGCAATTGATGAGGAGGGAGGGAGGAACATCATCATAAAAAAACCTTGGCTCACCAGTTCCAGGTGATAGTACCTTGTGAGGGCTTCATGTTAGGATTACAGTGAAGAATTCAAGGGTAGTGAAGATGAAAAGAATGGATCTTCAAATGGTATAACTGGGTGGAAAGCAACTCCAGAAAAAAATCCACACTGTATCTGACATGCAACAAATGGTAAAGTGGTCATTCACTGTATGTTCACCAGAGATGTGGCTGGAAATGTTTTCCTTGAAACTAACAACCTTGAGTAGTATCATCAACAAGCAGTCAACAATCAACATGCACTTTGTAAGAGATTTTACTCCTGGGAATAACCAATCTCCCATTTTCAAGGAAATGAGAAGTAGGGACATTCAGATTTTGGGTGCCTAAAACACGAGAAGTTCACTTTTAAAAACAAGAAATCTTAAAACTTTTACGGTAAAAAAATATAATGGTAAAATTACTGTACGAAACAAGATTTACTAATGAACATGGTTTCAGTTCAGAAGGATTCAGGATATTTACAAGAAAACCAGGAAAAAAGAGTTATGAAAAATGAACCTCTATTTGGAAAAGCTTTCATTGTAAATAAAAACATATTACATGCAGCAACAAATGAGAAAAACTGTTATATTACTTGGGGATGTCAATGTACAAATGGCAAAGAACATCAGCACATAGCCATAATGGGAAAATTTCTTGCAAATAAAAGAACCAATGCCAAATAGATAAGGCTCTTAAAAGACTGTGCAGACAGCATAACACAGTACTAAAATCTACTTCAAAGCACTCCCTAGAAAACAAACTACATGGATATCAAATCCAATCTGTGGTGAAAAACAACTTGATCACATTGCTATAAGCAAACATTTTGCAGTGGAGATACTCAATTTAAAATTTGCTAAGAATGCCAGCTTAGATTCAGACCACAAATCTACCCACCTATCTGTCATTAAATTCAAGATAAGACCAATATTTAGAAAGGGGGGGGGGGGGGGGGAACCAATACTGCCCCAAATAGTTCGACACCCGAAAGTTATCTGTAGAAAATTATATCAAAATTCATTTGTAAAAAAAATTATACTTGGAAAACACTTGAAAATGACACTATTCAGTCTGCAGAAGAAACTGTTCCTCTTAAAAAGAACTGGAAACGTGCATAGTGGAATGATGCTTGTGATGAGTTAATTATAAAGAGCTTGGAATATCTCAAATGCAAAATAAATAATGACAACAGTGAAAATTTTATAGAAGCCAGAAACCTGAATCAATAGGTCTCGAAAACATCAGAGTACAACATATAAAAGACCACAACATATGAAAGATCAACTAATGTCAGATGAGTAATATTTTAAGCAGAATACAAGTGATTTTTATAAAACATTAAAAAATTCTACAGATTTAAACTCCACATAGTTTACAATTTGCATATCAAAAAACACAGAAGACGGCATATAACAACACTGAGAACTGCAGGATACTTGTGAACCATTCGAAGAACTACACAAATGAAATCCACCAGCTACAATCCACCAGAAGAATAATTTGATTTTCATAACATAATCCAAATACAACCACATTCAAAGCCACCAACAATAGAGCACATCAGAGAAACAACTGAAAAATATACAGCATCAGAAGAATACAATATAGTTGCTCAATTATGGGAAAATAGGAAAATTATTCTATGTCTAACCAAAATCAATAATGAAATTTTGACAAAAAACAGCTACCATCAGAATGGACATTGATATTATGACATCCAGAATAATAATAATAATAATAATAATAATAATAATAATAATAAATTAAAAAAACAGATCCTAACAATTACAGAGGAATCTCTCTCTTTCCAATGAATTATAAGATCTTTTCCATGGCAATTTTGAATAGAGATGAAGGAATAGCCAACCTACAACCAGGAGAATCTTTCAAGCAGAATTTGGAGTGGGGAGATATTGTGCAGACCAAACACTAAATCTAAAGAACATAACAGAAATGAGGAAAATCAAAAATTTGAAATATGTGATAATTTCCACAGGTTTTAAAATGGACTATGACTCAACCGATAGAAATGCACTAATCAAAGTTATAAATGCATCTGAAATTGATACTAAAATAACTGAAATAATTAAATGAAGTTTAACAAACACAAAACCAAAAGTAAAATTTATGAGGGAACCATCAAAAGCTTCACTTGAAGTCAGAAGTGAGACAAGGAAACAGTTTGTCAGCTCTGCTTTTCAACTGGGCATTAGAGATGGCAATGAGAAGATGGAGGAATCCCATCAATACTACAGGAGTTCAACTAGGAAAAAATCCAAATAAAATCACCATAGATTGTCTAGCTTTTGCAGATGATACAGGGTTATTTACTGCTTCACTGGATAGTGCCAAAGAACAAATCCCAGAACTACAGAAATAAGCGGACAAAATAGGACTGAAAATATCATTTGGAAAAAAAAAAAAAAAAATCAGTTCATGACAAAGATCGCTGATGCTCCCCAAAATCCTAAAATTCATAACAACACACTATCTAAAACAAGCTGTTTGAAGTAACTAGGAGAATGGATAATGAGGAATACAAAAGAAGAAATCACAACAGAAAATAGAGAAAATACAAAACAGATTGCACAAAATGGAAATGGGATTTCATATGGCAAACAACATTTATAACAAAAAATGTTTAATCTGAAACACAAAACTACGACTCTATCAAACAGTAATAAGGCCTGAAACACTATAAGCAACAGAAACACTTAAAATAACAAGATCTGGGGATCTTCAAAAACTGGAATGAGTTGAAAGAAGAATTCTAAGGGAAATACTGGGACCTAAAAGTGATAGTAAAGTTGAATACAAATTAAGTTAAAACAGAGAGCTCTATTTGAAAAAGGAAAAGCTAACTGATGTAATGAGTAAAAGAAGACTACAGTTTTATGGACACACACACTGAATGGATAATAACAGACTAATCGAGCAGATCTCAACTTACTAAACATCTACAAATATAAATCCACACAGTTCTCTATAATTTACAAAGATACGAAATGAATTATAGTGGACTTAACAGAAAACAGAATATTTTTAGAGAAGCAACACAAAAGGCAGAACTTTAGGAATGAAAGAAGTCTGAAAAGGAGGGAAGTGGATCCAGAAAGAAAAGGAATGACGTTCTTGAAGCACGAAGTCTGGGTGCACAAAAATTAAACACAAAGAATCAAAAATAGAGTTCATTTATCATACACTCCAAAAGAGTTATTCGAATAAATAAATAAACCAAAGTACAGTACATAAAAAGTACAGAACACAAAAATACAAAAATCCTAAAAGCTAATTTTATTGTCCTCAAATTTCAAAGAGCTTGTGCATTTAAAAATGTCAGCTTACTGCTGTTCAAAAAACTCATCTACAGTAATATAGCAGTAATCAAGATGAAATAATTTTTACCTGCTTTAATCATATTTCTGCTGCCTGCCAAATATAACATGTCAATGGTCACTGCTAATGTGCTTTCCTCTGTTTCATTACAGCCCACTTGAGGATCACACTTAGGTCAATAAGTTAACTTTACATCTACTCCATTATTCATTAATATGTTTATCTTTCTCTTTCCTCTCTATTGCTGCACACTGTGCTTCCAGTCTTCTCGATAAGCTTTAATATATGTGCATCACTCCTTTCTGAAGTGAAGTTAGATTTACTAGATTAGTGAGGATTTTATTGGTACTTTGGATAGTTTTAAAAATGAGATACTTGCTCAAAAGGTCAGCTTCCATTTAGTGATCACAGAGTGGTTGTACATAGCAACAGAAAAGAACAGTATCCATGACCATGAGTGTAAGACTTGAGACTCCCAGCCATAAAGAAGAATGATTTCCTCCAAAGCACAAAAGTAATATGGGCCACTGGTGAATATGGGTTACAGGAAAGGAAAGGTGCTCTGATATATATCCCCACCTAAACTCAATCATATGTCATTATCATGAGACAGACAGAAAGGAGGAGAGAAAAAGGAAAAGTCATGAGTGAGAGAATGCAAACAGAAAATGAATAAAAATAGTCAACTGTTTGTCAGATATTTAGCACAATCCTCTGGAGTTTGGAAATAGATTTTGTTGGCTTATGGTATCTGCAGGACTCAATGTGTGGGACAAAAACTCAGAACTTGCTGTTATGTCACCTGCATCATCAAAATTGTGAAATGTTGCATCATATTTACTTGGTTGACATCACAAACCAAATTCTCTTGATGTGGACTCCACTAATAAACACCAAAAGCTTCAATTAAAACATTTTCCACAGCCACCTGACTCACCAGCTTTTGACTTTTTTTTCCATGATCTGTCCTTTGACTTGAGAATAACTCCTGAGGAATATCTTTTATTAGTTTTCTCATTCTACTTCCAGAATGATTACCTTAACCCAGTGTTATCAATGACCTTTGTTTTACACATATATTCCAGGAAAGGGCTATCTAACCTTAAATGACACCAAAGTGCTCTTTCCTTTGTTCATATTAAGAACAATGGCACCAGTTTTGTAAAAAGTAGTATGCACATTAAGTTTTTCTATCAAAATTGAATAATTAAATTGGATAATTCCTACAACTTCTAGTTTGCATGCTGTTATATGAGAGCTTAAGCAGATCATATCCCAACTCAAAAAGCACTATCATCGTCATCATCATCATCATCATCATCATCATCATCTTTTAGGTTATGTTCAACAAATGTCCTTCCACATGAAACTTCCTGGCAGATTAAAACTGTGTGCCCGACCGAGACTCGAACTCGGGACTTTTGCCTTTCGCGGGCAAGTGCTCTACCAACTGAGCTACCGAAGCACGACTCACGCCCGGTACTCACAGCTTTACTTCTGCCAGTATCTCGTCTCCTACCTTCCAAACTTTACAGAAGCTCTCCTGCGAACCTTGCAGAACTAGCACTCCTGAAAGAAAGGATACAGCGGAGACACGGCTTAGCCACAGCCTGGGGGATGTTTCCAGAGTGTGGCTGTGGCTAAGCCGTGTCTCCGCTGTATCCTTTCTTTCAGGAGTGCTAGTTCTGCAAGGTTCGCAGGAGAGCTTCTGTAAAGTTTGGAAGGTAGGAGACGAGATACTGGCAGAAGTAAAGCTGTGAGTACCGGGCGTGAGTCGTGCTTCGGTAGCTCAGTTGGTAGAGCACTTGCCCGCGAAAGGCAAAGGTCCCGAGTTCGAGTCTCGGTCGGGCACACAGTTTTAATCTGCCAGGAAGTTTCATATCAGCGCACACTCCGCTGCAGAGTGACAATCTCATTCTGGTCCTTCCACATGTTATGGAACAAATTCAATCATAAGACTGCGTGTGGCCCATGTATTCCTCCTCCCAAGTTTTTTGCAACACACTGCGAGTTTCTGAAAGTTCAAAAAGTGAAACTGACCATTCAGTACTAAGTAGAAGTTGTGAAAAGTGTTGAGAGGCAAATGAAAATAAGGTAAGCAGTGTAGTTCAACTTTGTAATTTTCATTGCACTTCCAAGTACACAGAACTGCACAGTTGCATTGTCTCAACATTGAGATCTGACTGAATGACGACTTAAACTTATTGTACACATACTGTAATATTGACGAACACCTTATCAATATGCTAAATAGTTATCTTTACTCATTCCATTGTTTTTATTTCGCCCAGGATTTCCCATTGACAAGTTTCTGGGTGTTTTCGTGGAATCTCTCTCAATTTCATAGCAAATTTCACCAATATCAAGGTGGTCTACAAGAGTTTTCATTTTCATACTAATGTAAATTGGCTACAGTGATGAAAAGAGGTTGAACAAACATTTTTAACAACAGTATAGGAGCAGCAATACCTGTCGCAGCAAATGATACACAAACAGTGCTACTGTGGGATATCCTCAGAGAACTAGCATGTCAATTTAGAAGTTAAATTATACTGTGATCTCATTTGTACATCTAGGTTGTATTCCTAAAGTATAATAAAGCAAATTTTATTAATGATTCATCACACTTCACTCAAAATGCTGTTCATGATAAGGATTGCTTCCAAGGCCACACTGAGTGAACCACAGGCAAGAAATATTCTGTTTTATGATTTATATTGATTTTATCAAAGTATGACAAGTTTCTTCCACATAATCTACTTCCTAGGAACAAAAAGTTGCTGTTCCACTTAGAAAAACCCGAGAAGAATTGTTATGGACTCAAACAGACTCAACTGATCTACTGACCAACATTATATGTTGCCACATTCCAGTCAGACAAGAAAGAAAAAGCCAATGACAGAACTCTGTCACACAAGAGCCACAAAAGTGCAAATCTGGATGTAAATACATATGTAGTTATGTGTATTGGAGAGTTGGGGTGTGGGGCAGGGAGGCGGGGGGGGGGGGGGGGGGGGGGGCACACACTAAAGAAGCAAAATTTTTATTCTTTTTGATTAAACCTGCAATGCTCTGGTCCATGTTAAATCAACACCAGCCAAATTAAAATACAAGGGCAACAAGAAACATTCTTGGCCTGGTGCAGAAATGGCTTTAATATCACTGAAGTGTACATGTTCTTAAAACAGTTGTGTTGCGTGCATTTCATTTGAGTGGAATACCTTGCTGCCTTAAAATTCTCTGTTTTGTATAATTTTTTGAAAGCACGAATTTATTCAAGGTTAGTGAAGTTTTATATTGCCACTAGCTGTGGAGCATGCCATATGGAATAGTGTTGTCTTACCATCAGGCTATCCAAACATGGTCTCTGGCCTGACTCAAATTCTCAGTTTTATGTAGAAACAGCCAAAGTTTCAAGAATCAGTTTTTCTATGTAATTGATGACTAGTTTTGGGTTACCTGAACTCATTTTCAAATCTTCAAACATACAAAATGGTATTTTCCACAACAGCTTGCAAACCTGTTAAAATTGTACATACACATATATCAAAGTCAAGTTTTCTATTAACTTTGGCAGGCCAAATTCTCTCCCACACATGACTATGTGTACTATTCAGAATATCTTTCTATTGTGTTGATCAATAAATTTATCCCATTTATATGAAAGAGTATTTTCCGCAAAACTCATTCAACTAGCTGAAGAATAGGCAAAGTTTCACAAACTCAGCTCAGTGTGATGAGTCTGAGCTCACTCTGATGAGTCTCAAAGTCTATAACTACTTGGGATTCGGGCCAGGGCAAGAGACACTAAGGAAGGAATATTGGGATGATGAGTGAAGTGGGTGCACCCACGTCTCAACGCCTGTGATGATTCTGAACAGAAACTCATTTCGCTCTGAGCACAGACAACATGCAGTGTAGATTCCATATCTGGCACCGTCATGGGCCTGTTCGCTAACACCATGTCCTGCACTCTGTCAATGTTATTTTCATTTGTGGCTGTGGAGGGACATCCACTGCAATCTTCATCCTCCACTCTCTGCTTTCCTTCTCTGAACATGCAGTACCAGCAACCAACAATTTGATGAGACATTACCTCTTTACCATACATGGTCCATTGACATTTATGGATGACAGAACATCTGGTCCCACATGCCCATTCACACCGGATAACAGCACACACTTCCACTGATGACAACATAGTTGGTACACGTCTGCCTGTCATCATGACATGTACTCTAATAACCTCAGGGACAGCAGTCTGTTGCTACTCTCTCTTCTTCAGTGCTCTGCACATGTATCATTCCTGCTCTGTTGACTCGCCTTCCATTGTTAAAGCGGCACTGAGTGTAAATTCATACAACATTTGTATGTAACACGTGGTTTACTATCTGCTCTTTCAAAAACAATGACGAAACTTACTTTTAAAATGTATCATATACAAATCTTGGAAGTCTACTCTTCCACTGAAGGGACAAATGCCTTCACTGACTGCCAAACGTTTTTTCTGGGTAATAAAAGTTTTCATAATTTTTCTCTCATTGAACTGATATGAGGTTAAACTTCAAAAAATGCGTCAAATCTTTGTCCACCTTCATTTTTTGCATTTCTGTTATTATTTAAATGAAACACAGATGATATGTTTAAACATCTACCACTTAGCAAAACCCTGGGGCAAAAATTACAACTGATAACATGCCTCTCCAATGACTCTTACTCTTCTGCCTCTCACTTTGTTTCCATATGCAGCAAAACAGCAAAGGACTTTTCATTTCTGCTGTTGTTAATTTTCCATTGTTTTAATCTAGAACCAAGGCAGAGGCTTATTCCCAGACCTCAGCTCTGCAGGTTTTTGCCATACGTAACAATCAGTTTGTTCCTTCATGACTATTATTAACAGACTGTAAAAGAATAAATGTAAAGGCTCATTTGATTCATCAAGTGTTTGATTCTGTTTAATTCATGAAGCATTGTATACACAGCTATATCAGGAATTTTGTCTGCATCAGTCTCGTTACCATCATAGTCACTTTTAGAACTTTTTCTACTTTGAACACCTGTACATGTAGAAGACAAAGTATGCTCGGATTCATTTCCTGAAATGCCTGCATGAGAATCGTCCATAAAACAACACAATAAGCATAAGAAGCAACTCCAGTTCAAGCAAATCTAGACTCACCACCATTTTCCAATGACATATAATCTGAATTTTCATCATATATTTACTTTTCATCATTTGAAAACTCATCAAAGAAATAACTTAATCCAGATGTTTCCCCTCATCATTCCACATTTCGAAAACAAAAGCAAACAAAACACATGGAACAGAGAAAACTCAAATTTCAAATAATGCCGACAAAACGAGTAACAATGACAAACTTTTTAGGAATGATGAATTTTTCCAATGATGTCACTACTGCCATCTAGCCATTACAGTAGAAACATCGTCACAGATGTTTGCAGAATTATAAACACACATTCAACGTCACAGAAAATCATCATATAATATTATGTCTATTGAACATTCTCATTTCCTGCAATCATAATAATATGTGGAAATTCCTCGTTGGAATATCAACAACATAATGAAAAGATAGACTGCTGCTCACCATAAAGATGAGATGTTTAATTGCTGACAGGCACACACTAGCTTTTGGCCAAAGCCTTCATCAGAAAAGGAAACACACACACATTCGTTCACATAAGCAAACACACCTCATCCACACATGACTGTCATCTCCGGTAGCTCAGATTGGAGAGTAATTGTCACATAGAATGGAAGCAGCATTCTGAAATGGTGGGAATAGATAGGCATAGCAGGATATGGGTGGGGGACGGAGGGGGGTGGGGGTGGGGGGGGTGGGGGGGGGGGGGGGGGAAGAGCATTGTCTGGCAAAGTGTGTAGAGACTAGACTGCCAGTTGCCGGGAGGCTGTGGGACAGGGAGGTGGGGACGGAGAGGAAAACAAAGAGCAAAAAAGGGTAGGACTGGGGAAAGGGAAAGATGGACATGCAAATTGGCAGAGGGTGGCGCACAAAGGTGGTTGGTGATGATATTAGGAATTAAGTGATAGGACCGAGGGTATGGGGACAGTAGGTAACTGTAGGTTGAGACCAGGATAATTTTGAGAGCACAGAATGCGTTGTAAGGATAACTCCCATCTTTGCAGTTCAAAAAGGCTGGTGGAGGACAAGATGATCCAGATGGCTTGAGGGGGAGGGGGAAGCAGTAACTGAAATCAAGCATGTGATGTTCAGCTGCATGTTATACCACAGGGTTGTCTCCTTTGCTCTTTGCCATAGTTTGGCAAAGGTCATTCATCTTGGTGGAAAGTTGGTTGGTGGTATTACCAATATAAAAAGCTGTGCAATGATTGCAGCAGAGGTGGTATATGACATGGCTGCTTTCAAAACAGGCCCGACCTCTGATGGGGTAGATGAGCTTGTTACAGGACTGGAATTGGAAGTGCTGGGTGGGTCAATTGGGCAGGTCTTGCACATGTGTCTTCCACAGGGATATGATCCCTGTGGGAAGGGGCTGGGACTAGGAGTGGCATTGGGATGGACTCAGCCAACTGCAGTGGAGCACCTACGATTGTTGGGTTTGTGGATTTTGGGGAGCAGGTAGAGGAGAGAAATGGATTCTGGGGAGACATTCTGGGAAGGGCCTGAGACTTTAAGCAAGTACTGGAGGTTACAGTGAACTTCTGGGATGGGATCACTCTGGCAGGATTTATAGGTGGGGGAGTCAGATAAATGGCTGGGGTCTTCAGCCAGGTAATTACTACAATTCATAACAATGGTGGTGGAACCTTTGCCTGCAGGTAGGATGACTCCGGCAGGATTTGTTTTGAGGTTGTATACTGCTGTCCTTTCTTCTGCTGCAAGGGTGGTGTTATTTGTTCTTAGGAAGGGACCTAGGGAATGATGATGAAGCCAAGTTGGAGGTAAGGAATTCCTGGAAGATGATGAGTCGGTGGTTAGGTGAGAAGGAGGGGGGGGGGGGGGGTTGAACTGAGAGACGCAGAATTCAATGTTGAGATTAGGTTGGCTTTGGTTGGAGCGATTGATGGCAAAGAAGTGTTTCCATCGCAGCTCTTTGACAAAGCCAGCATCGATAAATTTGGGTGAAGGGCTACCTGAAGGTGAGGCCTTTGGATAAGACTGAAACTGCTGTAGGGCTGAGGGTTTTGGTAGAAGGGTTAGCAACAGTGTTATGCGAAAGTTTCAACTTTGGGTTTGATGGAGTGTTAGTTACAACAGTTGTGACCCCTCCCATACAGCCTGGCCAGCCGAGGGTGGTGGATCTGCAGTGACAAGAATTCCCTAGCCCAGTAGGCTGAGGGTCTCACCAAGGACTTCACAGGGGCACTATCCCCCAGACCTAATGTGCAAACAGGGCTCCATGCCAATTCCCTTCACACCCCCAATCCTCCCATCATCCACAAGAACCAGCTACAAAGGAGTGCCGCCTTTGTCCCCCAGCAGCACCCTAGTCTGGAACACTGTAACCACAACCTTTGTCAGGGCTTTAATTACCTATCAACATGCCCTGAAACAATGAACAGTCTCCCAAGATCCATCCCTCCGAAATTAGTGTTCTGTCACCCACCCAACTACCACAACATCCAAGCCCATCCTTATTCCATTCGCAATCCCAACTTCTTGTCACAGGGATCAAGACAAATGAGACCACCTTATGGCACAACATACAGCTGAACATAACATGCTCGATTCCAATGGCTGCTTCACTACACAAGCTCTATCACCAGCTTCCCTGAACTTCACAGATGGGAGTTATCCTTACAACACATTCTCTGCTCTCTAAATTACCCTGACCTCAACCTACGGTAACCTACTGTCCAAAACACTTCATCCAATCCAACAGTTTCCACGCCATATGTCCTACACCTCCACCCTATTCTCATCTCCAATTTTCTTCGTGTGGTGTCCTCTGCCAACATACCTGCCCATCTTTCCCACCTCACCCCCCCCCCCCCCCCCCCCACTCCTCTCCTTTTTCACTCCTCATTTCCCTCCACTCTCCCCAACCTCCCTGCACCATAGCCTCCCCACACCCCACACTGTGCCTATTGGCACTCCATTCCCCGAATGCTCTGCCAGATAGTGCTCTTCTCTGCCCCTACCTGTACCCTGCTATCCCTTCCCACTTCATATTGCTGCTTCTGTTCTATGTGACAACTGCATTCTGGTCTGAGCCTACAGAGATGGCCATCATGTGTGTGTGAGGCGTGCCTGATTGTGTGAATGAATGTGTGCATGATTTCTTTTCTGATGAAGGCTTTGGCCGAGAGCTAATGTGCAAGTGTCTTTTCATTCTGTCTGTCTGCAACTCAATGTGTCATCTTTACAGTGAATAGCAATCTATCTTTTCCTTATACTGGTAATATTATGTCAGCCACACACTAAGTATTAGAGACAATGTACAAGCTCGGATAGGGGAAGGTAACTGCCAATGCACTTTCAAATGAACCACCCTCACCTTGAACTTTAAGTGACTGATGGAAAACCTGGAAACCTAAATCTGGATGGCCGGATAGGGATAAGAACTTACTTCATCAGTGTTTAGCTATTTCTGCTTATTGACCCAGTATTTATGTTTGGATAGTAACAAAAAGGTGATGTCTTCAGCAGAGGGTACTCATTATAAAAGAAACATATAAAACATGTACAATATTTAAGCTCAGATGACAGAACTATGTCAGGATTTGAAAATACAATACAATGACATCTACTGTTATTTTTAATTGTACACTAGAAGGGAAACAAAAAAAATGGTCTATTTACTGCTCACTTTTGTTTAGTGTTTGTTGCTATACTTCATCACACTAGAGGATTCTTTCTCTATAACTCACTTTTTCAGAATTGCAGGGGAAGTCATCTCAGCCCTGACGTTTTGTATGTTTCTTGGCAGTGGTTATATTGATAGAGTATTGAGCTTCATTTTCAAAAACATTTAACCTACCTATGAAATATTTAAAATAGGCCTAGTTATATGTTTTCACGTTATGGGGATGAGTTGTGTCACTGGTCTCTATGTTTGTGGGGTCTTGTAGTGCTCTTACAAACAGTTCGAATTTATACATTTCCCAATTCCTCTTACAGACTTGTAGGGATTGGAGAGGGGATTACATCCACACCTCCAGATTTCAGACACTCAGATCGGCACAAAATGTTGTGTGTTGATAAAGTACCAATCAAAACACTGATTTAGTTCGTGCTGTGCGTTTTTGTCCAGTAAAAGATGCTTAAATGATAATTAAAATTAACACCAGAACAACAGAGTATAAAGAAACTATCTGAGAACCGCAAATGTGGAAATATACGGTAGGTGAGTTGGTAGAGCATCGGATCATCATACTAAAGATCTGGAGTTTGAAACCCATTAATGGCAATTTTTTTTAACAGTTTATGCGTAAAATTGTTATTTGTGAGAACAGTTTTCTGAAATGCAAAAGGACGTTTTGGAGTTTGTAGCAATGTTCTTTTGGCAGTCTGCTTTAGCTTCGTTAGCCGAAAGTGGCAAACCTATATCATACATTTATATAGATAACACACCTATCTATACAAATGTACTCTACAAGTTTGCTACTTTAAATTAATGAAGTGAAAGCAGACTATCAAAAGAACATTGCTACAAACTCTGAAACATCTTTTTACATGTCAGAAAAATGTTCTCCCCTATAACAAGTTCACACGTTAACTGGTAAAAAGAAAAATTGCAGTTAGTGGGTTTCAAACTCAGGACCTTCAGCACGACAATCTGACGCCCTAACAACTCACCTACCACAGTTCTCCAAAGTCGCACCTCATTGATATGCTTTTTCTATACTACATAGTTCTGGTGTTACTTTTAATTACCATTTATACTTGTCCTACTGGACAACAGCACACAGCACAAACTAAATTGGTGTTTTGGTTGATACTCTATCAACACACAATGTTTGATACTGATCTGAGTGTCTTGATATCTGGAGTAGATGAAGTTTTGACAAGTAACACATGACTGGAAATGCACATCTGGGTAAGTTTGAAGATCAGATCACTTGCAAATCTCTCGCTTTCCAGTACACACACAAACTGAGAAGAGGGCACCATTGTGAGTCCCTGTTGTAATTATGACGTAATATACCATTTTTGTCTACCTATAACAAAGGCTGGGAGAAACTGGTACGTTCACAACTACGAAGGCTGACTGTGGTGCTTCACAAACATGCTGCACACTCAACTTTGAAGAGAACATCCTTCATCATCTAGATGAGAAGCTGGCAAGAAACACCTGAAACATTGCCCTTTGCCATGAGTTCTTGTAGAGCATGCATGTTAAAGCTCATTGTCTCCACTGTGTGCGTATCTTAAAGTGGGAGATTTGAAAGTCATCCTATCTTCAATCTTATTTTAGCCTACATCCAAACAATACATGTCTGGGCATGGGTTTCTTATCAAAACTTTATCTCCTAAGTTCCCTCCATAACCCCTAGGAGTATGTAACAGGAATTGCGAAACACCCCGTAAAGTGACTGAAAGAATACAATATTGAAATCCTTAAAATTAATAAACAATTGTTTTTGACACTTTTCCAACATAATTCAAATGGGCATTTTTAAAGCAATTATACTTTTCATACCTATGATTATAAATTCATCTGTACTGTGATTCTGCGATTTACAGTGTACAGATTGTTATATGCACACAGTCGTTCCATTATAAATACTGCTGAGCTTAATTTATTGGAAAAAGTATTAATCTATTGTTTCCATTTTAGCTCATAGTTTAACATTATATCTAGAAATTTAATTAAAACTTTTTATTCTTCTTTTGGAAGTTTCAAACCACGTTAACTACAGTCAAATTTATTTTATTTTATTGTTTATTTTCTGCAGCCACATACTTAATGCTTTTGTTGTACTTCAAATCACTTTAAATCACAATAACTTTATATCCATTGTATTAATGTTTCGGTTAATTGCTTTCTCATTTTTATCATCTTGAGAGTGTTAAAATATTAATGTGGTATTCCTGACATGTGTTATCTTCTTTTAACCATTTATATTTATGTTCACACAATTAATGGGGTAAGTCTGAAAGAAAGTCTGTGGGAATTCTTTCACAGTATCCAGGCTAAACATTTATCACTGCCAGCTGTCCTTTGGTTGTGTGCTTATTGTTCCTTGCAGTAGTCTTCAGTCTTATTATCGAGGCAGATGGGGATCTGTTCATTCTAGTGCATCCTATGCACATCTCTTGCATTTCTATCTAGCTACTGCAACTTTTGTTGTGCGTTCAAAGCCTTGATTTCTTCCTACAATTTTTAGTATCCTCATTACCTCTATCACCAAATTATTTTTTTTAGTGCCCCAGAATGTGTCCTTTCATCCAAATTGTGCCACTAAGGTCTTTTCTCCATCTAATCTGCTACATCCTTCTGAAGCACAGAGATTTAAAAAAGATATGAAAGAGTAAGAAAGATTCCACAAACCTTTCCTGTTCTTTTTGTTCCCGTTGTTGGGTGATCTTTTTCATTTCTTTTTCTGTAAGATTAATTCTTTCATTGACTTCCTTTTCAAGATCTGTAAGCTTCTTGTCTTTTGCCAGATTTAATTCCTCCTGCTCTTTACTTTTGTACAATTCTAATTCATTGCGTAGTGATTGGTTTTCCAATTCCTGTAAAGTATGTGTCATTTAGTTCATGCAAGTTATCATTCTAGATTTCTACAAATAATCATAACACATAAATGAAACAAATCAAAACTGAGTCAAGATGAGGCAATGAGTGCAAAATATCATACTACTTGCAGCTCAAATCCCCACCCCACCACCCCAACACCTCTCACCCCAGAAATAGAAAATAAATATTGACATTATGTGCTCCATGGGCTATGCTTACCTGAACAAGCACAAAAATGAGAGTAGCTGCCATTATTGCACATACAATACCTTACTTACTTACTTACTGTCAAGCATCATAACAACACTACTGATAAGTGAGGGCAGGTAGAATGCACATATAAAATGTACTGACCAACTGATCACCACTCATACCTCAGTTTTAACAGCTGCCACTACTTCGGCCTATTCTGCAGCATTAGGGGGAGAGAGTAGCAAGTTTGAAAGCTGAGATAGCGCGTCCAACATTTCCATTTTGCTATCTATCTGCAGTTTAAAAAAATGGCTCTGAGAACTATGGGACTTAACATCTGTGGTCATCAGTCCCCTAGAACTTAGAACTACTTAAACCTAACTAACCTAAGGACAGCACACACATCCATGCCCGAGGCAGGATTCGAACCTGCGACCGTAGCAGTCGCGCGGTTCCGGACTGAGCGCCTAGAACCGCGAGACCACCGCGGCCAGCTATCTGCAGTTTAGAGCCTAGTTTAAGCATTATGTGGTTGCCTTCCCTCACGCCATTGTTTAGTTAGTAAGTACTACACAACTGACACCATTGGAAAACAAAGAAAGAAAAGACTGAAGAGCTTATCAGTTCACAACAACAAAGTATGTGTTATTTTTAAAAAGTAATGGAATTTTTTTTTTGTTGTTGCATGCTGTATTACTCTCATTCATGCGATTATTTTGTTTTTGTTCTATTAAACATTGCTGATACATACCTCTACAGTGTTAACCATGCTTGATATTTAGTCTGTTGTCAGATGTCAAAATTGACATATGTTTTGATAGTAACAGCAATAATTTATTCTGTATAAAAATTGATGAGAAAACTTTTATTAAGTTTTGTTGTAAGAACACAAAACAATGAACAAAGCTTTAGAAACATTAAACATTGCTTTTGGTGAGTCTACTACAAGTAAAAAAATGGTTTACATGTGGTATAAACAGTTCGAAGAAGGCCTTCAAGATGTTGAAAATGACTAATACTCTGGACACAACAAAATATTGCCACCCAATGAAATCATGGAAAAAAGTGAAAGAAATTATCACGAACAATCGCCGAATCACAATCAGAAAATTTGCTAATGATTTTGCCACACCCCACTCACGCCACCAAAATTTTTCAGATGTTTTGAATACGAAATGTGTGATACCAAAATTAGTTCAAAAATAGTTGAATTTCGAACAAAAACAACAATGAATGCAAGTTATTCAGGAGTCTCTAGATAAAAATCAACAATAGTGCTGAATCATGTCATAATAGGTGATGAACAGTGGGTTTACAGATATGATGTTGAAACTAATGCTTGATCATACCAATGGGAGCATTATGGATTGCCACAACCAATTAAAATTTGACAAGTGCAGTCAAACATACAGGTTACACTCCTTGTGTTCTTTTATTTTAACAGTGTAGTGCAACATGAGTTTTTGTTACAGGGTTTAACATTCAGTAACAAGCGCTACTTCCAAGAAGTTTAGTTTATGTGAAGTCATGAGGGGGAGGGGGGGGGGGCGATAGCCCAGAAGATGACGAAACAATCCACAGCTTCTGCAACATGATAACGCAGCTGTGCACACTTCTGTGCTTGGTTTTGGACAAAAACAATAGTGTAATGGTCGGGCAGGCAGGTAAGAAAATTTAAATGGGAAATGGATAGGTTAAAGTTAGATGTAGTGGGAATTAGTGAAGTTCGGTTTCAGGAGGAACAATATTTCTGGTCAGGTGAATATAGGGTTATAAATACAAAATCTGATATAGGTGATGCAGGAGTAGGTTTAATATTGAATAAAAAAAATGGGAGCATGGGTAAGCTACTACAAACAGCATAGTGAACGTATTATTGTAGCCAAGAAAGACACGAAGCCCATGCCTACCCAGTAGCAAAACTTTATGTGCTAACTAGCTTTGCAGATGACAAAGAGATTGAACAAACATATGAGGAGATAAAAGAAATTATTCAGATAGTGAAAGGAGATGAAAATTTAATAGTCATGGGGGACTGGAATTCAATAGTAGGAAAAGGAAGAGTAGGAAAAGTAGTAAGTGAATATGGAATGGGGGTAAGGAAAGAAAGAGCAAGCTGCCAGGTAGAATTTTGCACAGAGCATAAGTTAATCATAGCTAACACTTGGTTTAAGAACCATGAAAGAAGGCTGTATACGTGGAAGAGACCTGGAGACGCTGGAAGGTTTGAGATTGATTATATAATGGTACGAGAGAGATTTAGGAACTAGGTTTTAAATTGCACGACATTTCCAGGGCCAGATGTGGGCTCTGACCACTATCTACTGGTTATGAACAGTAGATTAAAACTGAAGACACTGCAGAAAGGAGATTGACCATGGATAAACTGAAAGAAGCAGAGGTTGTAGAGAGTTTCAGAGAGAGAGCGTTATGGAACAATTGACAAGAAAAGGGGAAAGAAATACAATAGAAGAAGAATGGGTAGCTTTGAGAGGTGAAATAGTGAAGGCAGCAGAGAATCAAGTAGGTAAAAAGACTAGGGCTAGTAGAAATCCATGGGTAACAGAAGATGAAAGGAGAAAATATAAAAACGCAGTAAATAAAGCAGCCAAAAAGGAACACGAATGTCTCAAAAATGAGATCGACAGGAAGCGCAAAATGGCTAAGCGGAGATGGCTAGAGGACAAATGTAGGGACGTACAGGTATATGTCACTAAGGGTAAGATAGATACTGCCTAAAGGAAAATTAAAGAGACCTTTGGAGAAAAGAGAACTAAAACTAAACTCAACTCCTCCCGAACAGGCCATGAAGGCCCAAAGGTACCGACCAGCCGCTGTGTCATCATCAGCCAAAAGGTGTCACTGGATGCAGATATGGAGGGGCATGTGGTTAGCACACCGCTCTCCCGGCCGTATGTCAGTTTCCGAATCCGGAGCCACTACTTCTCAATCAAGTAGCGCCTCAGTTTGCCTCACAAGGGCTGAGTGCACCCCACTTGCCAACAGCGCTCGGCAGACCGGATGTTCACCCATCCAAGAGCTAGCCCAGCCCGACAGTGCTTAACTTCGGTGATCTGACGGGAACTGGTGTTACCACTGTGGCAGGGCCGTTGGCAGAAAAGAGAACTACTTGAGTGAAGATAAAGAGCTCAGATGGAAAACCAGTTCTAAGCAAATAAGGGAAAGCAGAAAGGTGGAAAGTGTATATAGAGGATCTATACGAGGGTAATGTACTTGAGGGCAATATTATGGAAATGGAAGAGGATGTAGATGAAGATGAAATGGGAGATATGATACTGCATGAAGAATTTGACAGAGCACTGAAAGACCTAAGTTGAAACAAGGCCCTGGGAGTAGACAACATTCCATTAGAACTACTGATAGCCATGGGACAACCAGCCCTGACAATACTCTTCCACCTGGTGAGCAAGATGTACGAGATAGGTGAAATACCCTTGGACTTCAAGAAGAATGTAATAATTCCAATCCCAAAGAAAGCAGGTGTTGACAAGTGTGAAAATTATCAAACTATCAGTTTAATAAATCACGGCTGCAAAATACTAACACGAATTCATTACAGATGAATGAAAAAATTGTAGAAGCTGACCTTCGGGAGGATCATTTGGATTCCATAGAAATGTTGAAAAACATGAGGCAATACTGACCCTCGATGTATGTTAGAAGATAGATTAAGGAAAGGCAAATCTACGTTTCTGGCATTTGTAGACTGTAAGAAGGCTTTTGTCAATGTTGACTGGAATACTCTCAAATTTTGAAGGTGCCAGGGGTCAAATACAGGGAGCAAAAGGCTATTTACAATTTGTACAGAAACCAAATGGCAGTTACGAGAGTTGAGGGGCATGAAAGGGAAGCAGTGGTTGGGATGGGAGTGAGACAGGGTTGTGGCCTATCCCCGAGGTTATTCAATATGGGCATTGAGCATGCAGTAAAGGGAACAAAAGAAAAGTTTGGAGTAGGAATTAAAACCCATGCAGAAGAAATAAAAGCTTTGAGGTTTGTCGACAACATTATAATTCTGTTAGAGACAGCGAAGGTGCTGGATGAGCAGTTGAACGGAATGGACAGTGTCTTGAAAGGAGGGTATATGATGAACATCACCAAAAGAAAAAAAGGCTAATGGAATGTAGTCAAATTAAATCAGGTGATGCTGAGGGAATTAGATTAGGAAATGAGGCACTTAAAGTAGTAAAGGAGTTTTGCTATTTGGTGAGCAAAATAACTGATGGTGGTTAAAGTAGAGAGGATATAAAATGTAGACTGGCAATGGCAAGGAAAGCGTTTCTGAAGAAGAGAAATTTGTTAACATCAAGTATAGATTTAAGTGTCAGCAAGACGTTTCTGAAAGTATTTGTATGGAGTGTAGCCATGTATGGCAGTGAAACATGGACGATAACTAGTTTAGACAAGAAGAGAATAGAATTTTTTGAAAAGTGGTGCTATAGAAGAATGCTGAATGGGTAGATCACGTAACTAATGAGGAGGTACTGAACAGAACTGGGGAGAAGAGGAATTTATGGCACAACTTGACTAGAAGAAGTGATCGCGTTGGTAGGACATGTTCTGAGGCCTCAAGCGATCACCAATTTAGTACTGGAGGCACCATGGAGGGTAAAAATCATAAAGGGAGACCAAGACATGAATACACTACGCAGATTCAGAAGGATGTAGGTTGCAGTAGTTCCTTGGAGATGAAAAAGCTTGTGCAGGACAGAGTAGCATGGAGGACTGCATCAAACCAGTCTCTGGACTGAAGACCACAACAACAACAACAACAACAACAACAACAACGATGAAGTCTCAGCCTCTGTATTCAGCAGACATGGCATCACATGGCTTTTTCTGTCCCCAAACACAAAAAGCTTACAGGGTCACTATTTTACAAACATAGATGAGATTAGAGTGCTGAGAGATCTAATGACTATACAGAAGTGCTTTGGGGTTTGAAAAGAGCACGGTCATAAGTGTATAATTTCTAGTGTGGACTATCTTGGAAAGGATAATAGTAATGTTGATAAACGACAAGGAAAGAATTGTAGAAAGATGGAAAGAATACTTCTCCGAACTGTGGAATCGCCCAGACCAAGGTGGGATATTACCTGCAAACACTACGGAGGAAAGGAAAGATGAAGAAGAATGGGAAGTTAGCGAAGAAGACGTGAAAATCATAATCAAAGACTAAGAAACAACGAAGCCCCAGGTGAGGACGGAACAACATCAGAATTATTCAAGGAGGGAGGTGAGAGCTTACACTTAGAGATATATTGACTGATCCAGTTGATATGGGAGAAGGAGACACTGCCAGAAGAATGGAAATTGGCTATAATATGCCCCAATATACAAGAAGGGAAGCAGAATGGAATGTGGTAACTACAGAGGAATCAGCTTGTTGAATGTAACGTATAAGGAGCTGTCCATCATTATCCTCAGAAAATTGCAACCATTCATAGAGAACAACATACACGAGTACCAAGCTGGCTTTCGACCAAACTGATCGACAATAGATCACATTTTCACACTAAGACAATTGTTCGAAAAACATTGGAAATATGATGAAGATATCTACAGCCTGTTCATCGATTTTCAATGTGCATATGACAGCATCCACAGGAATAGCCTACACAATGCAATGCGGGACTTCAGAATCCTTGAGAAGCTAGTGGGAATGGTGCAAGCTTGTATGGAAGGGTCAAAGGCAGCTGTACATTTCCGAGGAGCCATATCAGAAACATTTGAGATTGAGACAGTCCTTAGACAAGGGGATGGTCTCTCATGTGTTCTGTTCAATGTCGTCTTAGAGAAAGTAATAAAAGAGTGGAGCCAAAAGGAGTGGGCTGGAATGGAGATGGACGGTAACTTCAATTGTCTGGCATATGCAGATGACGTAGTACTATTACGTGAATTGAAGAACGAGTTGAAAGAAATGTACCTGAAAATGGACAATTATGCACAGAAGGTATGGCTCAAAGTCAATCGAGACAAAACAGAGTTCATGCAATTAGGAATAAGACAAGAGCAGGTATAATTTCTTGAGATAGATGGCAAGAGGTTCAAGAGAGTAGACCAGTTCAAATACTTGGGATCTTGGTTCACCAAGGACAACAACATAAAAATGGACATCAAGGAAAGAATAGCAGTAGGAACGAAATGCATGCATTCCCTCAGAGAAATGCTTGGCTCTAAATCTATCTCAGTGAACGCTAAGATGAAAATCTACAACACAGTGATATGCTCAACAGTAATGTATGGTTCAGAAACATGGAGCATGACTAAGCGAGAAAGGGAAAAACTATTAATATTTGAAAGAAGAGTAATGAGGAAGATATGGGGACCAGTTTTAGATAATGGAGAATGGAGGAGGAGGAAAAACAAGGAAATCCACCTTCTGATGCGACAACCAACTATCCTACAGAAGATAAAGAGCAAAGGAATACAATGGATGGGCCATGTAGCCCGTATGCCAGATGGAAGAAAGGCGAAGATAGCACTAGTGGGGAAACCAAACACCAAATGCCCCATTGGACGACCAAGGCAGCGCTGGATGGACGACCTGGCGAAGGACCTAGCAGCCCTGGGAATTGAAGACACCTGGAGGGGCACAAAACACAAAACAGCAAGGAATGGAGGCAGTTTGTGGAAGCACCGCCTGGTCTGCAGGGCCTGTGATTGCTGAATATCTATCTATCTATCTATCTATCTAACAGTTATGTAGACAAACAAAAGAAATTCTTTCCAGAAAACCAAAATTCACATTAGTTTTTCTTTAACATACCATTACACACGTATTTTCTAGTACAGCTGCAAATTGATTTAAATAACTTGCCTTCTCCTTTCGTTCCTTTTCTAAGTTCCTTATATTCTTTAGCAGTTCTTCCTCCTTCTGCTGAAGCTGCATTCTCAGCTCCTCTTCTGCTTCCTTCTCTTTACGTAGTCTAATTTGCTCCCACTCTTCTTCTGCTTTAAGCCGGTTTTTTTCCAAATTCAGTGTATTATTTGCCAATGTCTCTCGCTTTTCTAGAAGTCTGGCTAAAGCACGACTTCTTTCCTCATACAATTGAAGAGCTGCTGCCTTAGATGAACGATCAAAGGCTGGCTTGTTGTGTGGTGTAAAACTCACATTATCATGTTGCACTGATGGAGCATCCGAAACAACACTGCCACCACCAGCATCAGCGTCACTTGAGGCTGTACTATTACTGTTAGTTGGTCCAGCTATAGCAACATGTGCTGGTTTGGATGAACGATCCACTTTTGGCAGTGATGGTGCAGTATTTGTGACTGAGTCATTTATATCAGGGTATTCTATTGTATCTGAAATAAAGACAAAATAACACATAAAAAAGAAAAACTTGCTTTACAAGTACCAAGCTGGCCAATAGAACGAATACTACAACTCAGTGAAAAGGAAAGTAGATAACAAAATAATCAACATATAAAATGTTGCAATACAAATATATAAACTACTAAAAAGTGATAGTTTAAATTCTTCTCTTTGGAAGGAGATTAAGAGGGAATTCCCCACACCACTGCAGCAATCACAGAATGTTTCCAATTTTTATTTATTTTATCTGAAAGGAAAATTGGGCTAAATTATAGCTAAATGAGAAAATATCACAGTTTTTAAGTATTTTAGCCGGCAACTACATGCCGTCACATATGTCTCCATCCAGGATACATTTTCCCTGGAGGCTTGCCTTTACACCTCTATAAATGAAAATCAAATAGTGCTCTATGCTTTACAAGGCACACACACTTGCAATGGAATTACCCTGATAATGCCAGTAACATGTTGTCTTTCACCGTGTAAAGAAAAGTAGATGACTGCTTGTGTTGAGTAAAAAGAACAATACAGAAACTCATTCCAGTTCACCTGGAAACATCTTTCAACTTACATTCTTTATCTATATCCTTCGAGGCATAGTATAATTTGTGACACACACGTTAGACTCTAGGTAATCAGGTCATTCATTTCACATATGGGTGTTGGATTAGTGGAAGTGCTGGATTATTGAGAGTGTCCGAAATTTATTTTAAAAATGTGGGGGATGTACTTTATTAAATCCAAAGATATAATTCTAAAAACATAGAGGATGTGCTTCACTAAATCCGAACAGACAATTTTAAAAATATAGGAGGATATACTTTATTAAATTCAATGATATATTCATTTCCAAAGGCAACTTTGTCAATGAGTGTGTACATAATTATACAGTAGTATCACACATTATGAAACATGTTCAAAATTTTTAATTGTCCGAATGACAATATGCGATGGCAGCACGCTTTGTCACACAACTAGTTTATTATCATTACATTGGTACTGCAAGTATCTGGTTGCGGCATAATGTACTCCAGGAAGATGTCTGTAGTGTGAGAAATCTTCATGCTCACTCCTTCTCTGTCCCCTTTTTCACTACTTTGAACACTTTCCGGCTTGCTTTTGCTTTTGATTATTTTTTCATCTGTAAAAGTTTGGTCTGTCTCACAGGTTTCCTCTTTCAACCACTTAGCAACATCTTCATCATCAATTTCTCCTCCTCCTGGAAGCTTGTGGATCATGTCAGTGTACAAGGTATCAGCAACTGATGACTCTGAATTGGGTGGCTCATCGCTGCCACTCAGTTCTGGATCTAACTCTGCTTCAATGGATGGCAACACTTTTCTCCAGCCCTTTATCATCATAGTGCTTTCCACTTTATCCCACGCTTCAGCTTCTTGGAGAACATCAAGTAAGTTCATTGCTTCGACACCTTCAGCGTAGTCTTGGAAGAGTCATTTTCACATTCATTCAGCAAGGAGGCCAGGTGTGCATGTCGATAATGACATTTAATTGATTCCAAAATTCCCTGGTCCATGAGCTGAATCAGGGCTGTCACACTACATGGAAGAAAAAGTGCTTGTAAACCCCTGGGCTTCAGAGCCACATTGAAGAATGATTGGAAGCACTTCAGTAATAAGAACAGCTTACAGTGGAAGCTTCTTCTTCTCCTTCTTCTTCTTCTTCTTCTTCTTCGGATCTTTTCTCACTGCTGGTACAAATGTTTCATGGAACCACCGAGAGAATATTTTTCTGTACAGCCACGCTTTCTTCTGAGTGCAATGTTGCACTAGTAGTGTATTTATGTCACTCTGTCAAAATCAAAGTGGATGTTGGTATTTCCCAATCATCGTGAGCAGTAGCTTATGACTTGCATTTGCGTTACAACGTTCCATTTATGTTATGCACTGTTTCTCTTGCTTGTACCCACAAGTCTCCTTCTCATGCTTGTCAACCAATGTTTCGGAAGGAAGAATCTTGTAAAAGAGTGCACTTTCATCAGCACTGTATAAGGCATCAGCAGTTATATCTTCCTTCTCTATTACCTTCCTTAATGTGTTTACAAACTCGTCTGCATATTGTCCATCAGCTGACTGACTTTCCCCGGCGGCTGTCAGATACTGAACGCCACATAATTTTTTTCAATAGCCAACCCTCACTTGCTGCAAACAAGTTACTACCACCAAGTTGTTTGTTAAATGCAGCTCCTTTTTCTTTTATTATGGGACCACTATCTGGACTTCCCTTACTGCACTGTTGTATGAACCATCTACTAACATCTACGTCCAGTTGCTCATTCTAACTTTTTCCCATAACCTTCTGTTTTTCCAGCTCACTATCCATTTGGGTTGCATAATGTTGAATAAAATAGTCTTTCTTTTTGACATCATAAATAGTTGCTTGTCCAACACTGTACTCAGCAGCAGTGGCTTTCACCTTCCCTAAAATTCTGAATTTCTGCTTGAGCTCTAGCATAACATGTTTCCTTTTAGAAGACATGATACTGAACTGTAAAGATTCCCACAATTTCAAATGTGTGTAGCATTCTTTAACATTGTAATTCACTAACGACACTGTTGCACCTGATGGTTCATTCTTGTGTGTCATTTCGAATGCAAGCTGAATTGTTGAGAGGCCAAACTAGTAAAGGCTGGTTTGGCGAGTTTGATGTAGTTTACCAATATTATTCCTTTTCTTCTGCCTTTATCTTGTTCTACAAAGGAATATTACTGATCTGGTTACTATGGGAAATGTACATGGGAGAAAAATAAAATGTTGGTTGCTCAATCTTGTAATGTTCACTCATTGAACTGGACACCACGTCTGTCGTGTAGATTCTCCCTATGTAATATGTACGACATTTCAATAATGCTCTCAACTTGAGTGAACAAAATCATAACAAATCACACAACTTGTCTTAAAAATTTATTATTCGATTAATTCAAGGGTAAGGGTCCCACACTGACAATTTTAGATTCAGCCTGACAAAAGTTTTGTAAACATCTTTTTTGTGGATACTCACACTTCCTTAGTTTTCTGCCAATGAGAATCAGTCTGTTTCCTGGCTTCCCTGCAATTGAATTTATGTGGACATTCCATGTTAAATCATTCTGCATGGTTACCCAATGTACTTGACATACTGACATGGAGAGATGCCCAGGGGTGGGATTGATAGTTTGAAATGTTTAGTGCAATTTATAAAAAATAATTTCCTGTAATGCTTTAGAGACTTGATAGTAGTAGTATTACACAGAACGATTGCTGAGCTTAGTGGTTAAGACATATTCCTGGCATGCAGAAAGTTGTGGGTTCAAATCTCAACAAGTGGTTTGATGTTTTTTTATTATTAAGTCTGTATGACTTCGATTATTATTTTTATTTGATTGACTGATTATAATATTTTTATTTCTTTGTTGCATCATTTCTGTCATCATTTAAATTTTTCATTTGCTTTCATTTTTTCTTCTTATCACTTTTTCTTTCACTTGGAATCTTTGTCCATATGATTTTAATTATTTTTATTGATTAACTTTAGAGTGATTAACTTTGATTAGAACTTACATGGGGAGAAGTGGAAGAGGCATTGGGCAAGATGAAGGGAGGGAAGTCACCAGCTAAGTGTAGAGATGATGAGAGCAGCAGGAGAGGTAGGGATACAATGGCTATATTGAGTAATGAAAATTGTGTGGAGACAGAAGATGATCCCAGACGACCAGAAGAAGAGAATAATCGTCCTGATCTTTAAGAAGGGAAATAGAAAAGAGTGCAAGGGGATAACATTGATGAGCCATTGTGCAAAGATTTTTGAGAAAATTTTGGAAGGACAAATTCGAGGAAAATTAGAAGGAAGAATGAGAGAAGAGCAACATGGCTTCAGAACAGGAAGGTCCACAGTGGATCTAATTTTTGCTGTAAGACAACTGCAGGAACAGCACTATGAATATGGAATAGGTCTACTAATGACCTTCCTGGACACTGAAAAAGAGTATGATAGTGTACTTAGAAGCAAAGTGTGGAAAGCCCTGGAGAACAGAGGAGTAGCAAAACAGATTATTTGGAGGATAAGGGAAATGTACCATGGAAGTGTGAGCTGTGTGAAAGTGGTAGGAGAGAGATCAGCTTGGATTAAACAGAAGAATGGCTTGAGGCAGGGAAGTGCACTTTCACCATTACTCTTCATTGTAGTGATGGATGATGTAATGAGTACAGTAGCACAAGTAATTTGTGAAAGGAATATGAAAGCAATGGTGTTTGCAGATGATCTGATGATTTGGGGGAATGAGGAGGAGGAAGTACAAGAGCAGGTGGACATATGGGAATGAACACTACAAGAATATGGGATGAAATTTAGTATACGTAAGAGTGAGATGATTATCACAACAAGAAAGGAGGAGAGAGGAACAATGGTAATAATAATTGGTGGGGAATGATTGAGGAGAGTAGAGAGTTTCAAGTACCTAGGAAGCCTGACACAGGAAGATGGGCGACAGAGAAATAAATGAGCGGGGAGAAAAGCAGAAGCATTTTGGAAGAGTGTCAGAAGCCTGATATGGAGCAAGGATGTACCCCAATTCAGCAAAAAGGTTTTATACCAGTCATACTATGTCCTGATCCTGACATATTCATCAAAAACCTGGTTTATGAAAGCAACAGAGAAAAACTGTGGAGATGAAATTCTTGAGAAACAGTATTGGAGTGATAAAGATAGACAGGTTAAGAAATGATAGGATCAGAGAGTTAATGAAGGTGGAACCATACAGGAGGAGATAGAGAAATCAAAGCTGAGATGGTATGGACACGTTAAGAGAATGGATGAGAAGAGGATACTCGGGAGGATACACGAGATGAAACTGGAAGGAAAGAGACCAAGAGCAAGACCAAGAGACAGACAGCTGAAAGGAGTAGAGGAATGCCTCCAGAAGAAAGGAGAAGACTAGACCAAGGTGAAGACGGAGAGATGGTGGCAAGACAGAAGACGATGGAGAGGCGTATGTTCCATACAGACCTGGCCAGAGAATGGAAATTGAGGAGAGTAGAGAGTTTCAAGTACCTAGGAAGCCTGACACAGGAAGATGGACGACAGAGAAATAAATTTTCATCCATGTTATTGCATTCATTACTTCTATTCCTCAGTCTGCTTAAAATTCGTTTCATTTATAATCCCTTCTCTCGTTTAAATCTTCATCTGCTTTATTTTGCCCACAGTGCAACAAGAATTTATTTTTTAAATGTTTGTATGGTGATTACCACAAAAAATGTACAGCTTGTAATGAAAAATAAATTACTGATGCAATTGCATGGCCTATATGATTGATTTATTATCTTATCCTTTTTTTGCACAAATATTCCAAATGAATAAAGAATGATAGGAAGAAAAAATACGAGCAAAGAGAAGGGTCAATACTATGATACTGTGAAATATTACAAATAAAAAATTACATTTAAACCAATTAAATGAATAAAAATAATTATCAAAATAATTTTGATAAGCATTTAAAAATAAAAAAATTCATGGCATGTGACAACATTCGAACTCACAACCTTCTGCACATTAGGAATATATCTTCACCATTAGACTACAGCCATCATTCTGCATAATACTACACATTTAAGCCCCTAGAGCATCTTGGAAAATTTTTTTCATTGATTACTTGCAAATGAGAGTCCAATTTCAGGAATGGATCCAGGATGTGATACCTTGGACCCTGACCTACACTACCATATAGATGATTTCTTGAAGTTCTTCCCACCCTTTCTTCTCCTTGTGAGCCTACAGACTGATTAGTTGGTTGGTTGATTTGGGAGGAGGGACCACACAGCAAGGTCATCGGTCCCATCAGATGAGGGAAGGAAATTGGCCGTAATCTTCCAAAGGAACAATCCCGGCATTTGCCTAAAGCAATTTACGGAAATTACAGAAAACCTAAATAAAGATGGCAGGACACGGGTTTGAACAGTCATCCTCCTGAATGCGAGTCCTGTATGCTAACCACTGCGCCACCTCAACTGGTGATTGATTAGTGATTGTTCAAACCTAGCCTTTTCATCTATTACATAAACTTTCTGATTGTGGCAGACAACTGACAGTCCCTGCATCAAATGTCAATCACAGGGAAATAATAATGTGGCTTGAAACTTACTTGTAGATTAAAACTGTGTACAGGACAGAGACTTGAACTCGGATCCTGAGTTCGAGTCGCGGTCCAGCACACAGTTTAAATCTGCCAGGAAGTTTCATACCAGCGTACATTCCACTGCAGAGTGAAAATTTCATTCTAATATAGTGGTTTCATTGTATAGAAGTGTATTGTCAGCAAATAATATCAGAGAAATACCAATTTTTATCTATCATGACGAGGAGTATAAAGTGTGTTATTGTCACACAACTTTTCAAATGCATCATAGTTTTGGCATGAAGATGTAGGAGTACAAAATCAGCTGTAGTAGAATTAACAAAAGTAGTACTTGATGCTCATAACAAGGATGAGTGTGTCGCAGAGCATATTCTTAGAACTGTCTGAGGTACCGGGTGATCAAAAAGTCAGTATAAATTTGAAAACTTAGTAAACCACGGAATAATGTAGACAGAGAGGTAAAAATTGACACACATGCTTGGAATGACACGGGGTTTTATTAGGGGGGGGGGGAAACCACCCCATATTGCTAGACGCGTGAAAGATCACTTGCGCGCGTCGTTTGGTGGCGGTCGTGTGCTCAGCCACAAGTTTCGTCATGCTTGGCCTCCCAGGGCCCCAAACCTCAGTCCGTGCGATTATTGGCTTTGGGGTTACCTGAAGTCGCAAGTGTATCGTGTTCAACCGAATCAACCGACATCTCTAGGGATGCTGAAAGACAACACCGACGCCAATGCCTCACCATAACTCTGGACACGCTTTACAGTGCTGTTCACAACATTATTCCTCGACTACAGCTATTGTTGAGGAATGATGGTGGACATATAGAGCATTTCCTGTAAAGAACATCATCTTTGCTTTGTCTTATTTTGTTACGCTAATTATTGCTATTCTGATCAGAAGCGCCATCTGTCGGACATTTTTTGAACATTTGTATTTTTTTTGTTCTAATAAAACCCCATGTCATTCCAAGCATGTGTGTCAATTTGTACCTCTCTACATTATTCCGTGATTTATTCAGTTTTCAAATTTATACTAACTTTTTTATCACCCGGTACATGATTCTACTACATAAGCTAGTGTCATCTGGAATAAGAGATGCAGCTAATGGCTGATTCTGATCATACATAGCAATTAGGGTACAAAAAGTGGAGATAACAAAAACCTCAAATAAGGCTAAACTGTGAGTGAAGCACTTATCAGATCCAAACTACATCAATACAGGAGTTCCTACATTACTGTTCCTGATATACTTCACTAAATTACCCAATATTGTTAATCATGGAAAAAAATCTCTTTACTGACGACACCAATATTTTAGTAAGATAAAAAACAAGGGAGCTACCTACAGAGAAAGAAAATGAAACCCTAAGGGAAGTCTATAATTTGTCTGTATGCAGTAAAGTTAAACTGAACATGAAGAAAATAGATTCATTAATTTTACTTTGAAATGTGGAAAAAAGACAGTTAAATTAATGAAGATAGTACCTCTACAGGGTGTTACAAAAAGGTACAGCCAAACTTTCAGGAAACATCCCTCACACACAAAGAAAGAAAATATGTTATGTGGACATGTGTCCGGAAACGCTTACTTTCCATGTTAGAGCTCATTTTATTACTTCTCTTCAAATCACATTAATCATGGAATGGAAACACACAGCAACAGAATGTACCAGCGTGGCGGGGGGGGGGGGGGGGGGGGGGGGGGTTGTTACTGCAGATACAGTGTCCAAGGGTGGCCTGGCTGTATGGGAGAACTTTTTGATGTGAAAGGAATGACACCCGTCAAAATGCAGCTATTGTTGGTGGTTACTGTGTTTAATATGGACATAGGTGCAGATGGAGCCATCTGTGAGATTTCAACATCCAGGAAGATGGCACACTGGGGTGAGGGGGAACCAGGTGAGGTGGAAGGAAGTCCTGGCACTCAATCCAGTTCATCAAGATAACACAATGAATCTGAACTAGACAAGGGGTTTATGGTTTTGGGAGGCTAGGAGAGTGCCATGCAGGTGCCCATAGCTGTGCAAAGGATTTGTTTATATACCCTCCCCTCAAAGGAGAAGTACTTTTAAGTTACGATACACTTAGTAAGGTGTAGGAACAATGAGTTGGTATGTTTGGAGTCTGAAGGACGTTGGGAGAGGTGGTGTTCAATAGTAGAAAGGCCATGGGCATCAGGTTGTTAATGTACAGAGACCTGGCACCCCGTCCACCAACATTAATAATGCTCTCCAAAATCTACAAACCCAGTAATCCTCGACACTCCACTGGTACTGGTTATTGAGCTCCTACTGAAAGAATTTTCGCCCTTGTTGATCAGTACCTCCAACCAATTGCCTGAAACCTAGCCTCTTGCATCAAATATACTAACCACTTCCTTCACCGACTCTCCACCATTCTCCCCCTTTCACCTCCCACATCCCTATTCACCACTGTTGATGCCACTTCACATACCCCATCACTGCACCACACCCCTCTCGGGTACAAAGGAGCACCCTCCTCAGCACCCAATATCATCCTGGACTGGAACAACTGAACCATATCCTTCGCCATGGCTTTGATTGGCTACCATCATGCCCTGAAATGAAGGACATCCTACCCAAGATCTTACTCATCCATTCTAAAGTGGTATTCTGTCACCCATCCAACCTACACAACATCCTAGTCCACCCCTATGCAACTCACACTCCCAAACCCTTAACCACAGCACACAGTTCACCTGCCGAAATGCAATGCTGGGACTGTGCATCCTGTCAGAATTACGTGGTCCAGCTTGAGAAAGGATTTATTTTGAAATCTCTTGCTTTGTGTAGCACACAATTAAGAAAATAATTAATATGAAATGTTTTCATTTACAGAAGAAAGCAAAGGAAATACGCTGCAATCAGAACAGACTGTAGTGCATGGTAGTTAAACCCTCTAGTTGTTAGTTACATGGTGTATTTTGTTTACACAGTACAGCACAACACAAAAACACAGGTGGTAATTAAGTTAATAATGGAATGAAGGGAAATGAAAATTTTCATATATAATGTGCTAAATACCGAATTTTCACGACTTCTCACTTCAATACGATGAACAGAAACCACATGGTTCCAAACACAAATTCTGCAGAAAATTTAACAATTATATAAACTTTTTTGACTGTGCCCCTTCCTTGTGGTACATCCCTTGTAACAATGTGGCTTAGCAACTCAGCAAGGAAGTATCAGACCACAAATCCAAAAGTCTGGGGCCAAATGCCAGTAGGTTCAAGGAGTTTTCTGACACTCATTGCTCCTCTCACCTCCAAAATAACATGTGCGTGTTCAAAAATGATATAATGGACTGTGATTCATAGTCTATGTTAAACTGTAGTTCCCTTACAAGTTGCTGGATAAGTCAGTTTAAAGGTAGGTGAAGAGAAGAGCCATACTTGCTAAAATAAGGTGGGGTATTTACTTGCACAAATTGTGTATTTTTTTCTTATAGTCAAATCAACAACTGTCAACATGAGGGACCATAATCCCTTTGATCAATGAATATGGTCTACTTTAAAAACAGAGTCTTGCAGGAGTATGGTGAAAAAACTGAATAAGTACATTAATCTCCAAATTTGACATCTTGTTTATTCCTACTATTAATGCAGTATTTGGTATTTTAGGTCTGAAGTTTGTCCTTGGAGCAGAAGTGATAGTGAATGGTAAGCTGAAGGAAACAGAACATAATACCTGCTAAGGTGGACACATGCATTTAATTAAAACTTTCATTTCAAATTTACTCATGCACGACATCAATGTTAGTTTCTGCCACAAAGTTCCATGGAACACTTAGTCCAATGTTTAACTGTTTACATGCTTGATGTCTTCAACAGTATTGATCAATTTTTACTATACTGTGTTTAAATGAAGCCACATATCCACATTTCTGTAAGTGTGGTCCTATCACTGCACTGCTGTACCTTCTGTTATGTGTGTATCGAAGGTAAGGCTTGCACTTTTCATTCTGCCTCTAATCTAACCTAATCTAATCCAATCCAATCTGCCTCTACTATTGTACTTTATTTTCGTTCTTTAAAGGTTTTCACTACTTCATATATATATGTAATCCCCCTCCCGTTTAGCACAGCCTTGACGCATGCTTATTCTACAGCATAACAATAAACATAACCTTTCTTTCTAATGGTTTGTAGATGCTTCTTTAATATTTTTATTTCAAGCTATGCACGACATGACCACAATTGCAACCAGCACTTGATTTTAAAAAAATTAGGTTCCGGTATAGAGACCTTCCGGAGCTGTGTTTCTGAAATTTGAACTTCTTAAAATGTTATTGTAACACCTTTCTGTGTATTTTAAAAGTGTGAAAACAACATTTGTATTGATAAAAAAATTAATTTCTATTTTACCTCACCTCAAAATCTGCAGTTATGATTTTTCTATTGTCAGAGGTATCGGTACGGAATACTGGTGCATACCATCACAAATCAAGCACTGCCTTTGATTATTTATTTTATCCTTTCTTGTTTATTTGTAGAAATTCTGATGATGTTCTAAAGAGACGAAACACATCATTAAACAATAATTACTGCAACCAAGACTGTTTTTCTTCAAAATAATATTTATATGTTTGCTGTACCAGGCAACCTGAAGGAGAGGGAAAAGTTTTATAAGTTTCGTAAGAACCCTCCATGAATAGTCGTTGCTGCTTCCCTCTCATGTAAAAATCTGTAGTAAGATTCAGCTGCTGTCATATTCAAATTACATAGACACAACATTTATTTTAAGAGTGGCTTGTTAAAAACTTGTATTTTGAAGTTGCTTGAATAAACAACTATTCATTAAAATATTTTGTACCATGGGATGGACTTGATCAGCCAAAATGGTCAAATAAATTTGAAACAGTGTGAAACAAGACTCATCCGACCAAATGAATTTCTTCCAATGGTCCATAGCCCACGTTTTTCGGATTTGGCACCAATTTTTCTTTTATGACATCTGCACAACTCACGAGTGGTTTTGGAATTCCAACTCGCCTTGCAATTGTTTGCTCATGAAGCTCCCTTAATGTCGCTTTTATGCTGACAAGCTTCATGAGAGCAGCGTTCAGCTCTACAGTGATTTTTGCAGCTGCCGTCCTCTTATTTCTCATCACAATCCTCTTCAATGAACGACTCTCACAAAAACTTGGCACACGCTTTCATCCACATTGTGACTTAGCAGATGATATTTTTCTGCTTTCCCTGTATGCGACATAGATCTTCACTATGGTTGCAGTAGCACCAACCACGTGAGCACCAAAAATTTTTTCACATTTGAATTCACTTAGCTCTCACATAATGCACTCACTACTACACAAACACTGTTCTGACCATGATTCCACTTGCAACTTATTAAGGACATTGCACAGGAGTCATTCATGGGCAAATACAACAGTGCAACCTGCAGTCTTGGCTAGATGTGCATTTATGTTCAAGTATGCATTTCTCGTGATATTTCTATATTTTTGTTTAGCCCCTTTACCTGTTGGACAGGTGTAAATGTAATGAATATTACACAAGCTGTTACCAGAGAAATTTGCTTAGTCAAGGAAAAGGAATGATTTTGTGGAATGAGTAATCATTAATACAAACTTTCAGAGTCCTTCTGCAGAAGAAAAAAATTTTTGTTTTCAGGAAAAAGATAGATGAATTTTTATTATTGTTATCATTTTATACATAAACTATTAAAATTTCTGTTATCTTACGTCATGATTTCCTTCTTACTGTGAAGTGACAATGCACACAGGGTTTAAGCCATGAGTGGACTGAACATAAATGTGTGACTTCAGTGAAGTGTTAGTATGTTCAGAATTTTTATAACTCTTCCTCCTGTATGTAGTCTTCTTTTAATCAAATTACCTGGTTGATGATCACCTTCCAATACTACATAATACAAAAGAATGTGTCTTCCTTAATATATGGCTAACAGCACAAAAGTTCCTAGAATATGGAAGTATCCTACTGGGACATTTCTCTCTGTACACCCAATATGCTTCTTCAGCTTTGACCCTTTGCCATATCATGGTTTGTTTTACATGTCAGTGGAGCTAACTAAATACAAGAATATGTTATGCTCACACAGAAGTGTAAGAATGTCATGTTAACTCACTGACAATCACTGAACAGTATTCCCCTATTCCCAAAGTTATAAATCTATTCTGCCCTCTTTCGCAACTGAAACCTGAAGTATATTTTGTGATTAGTTTTTTTTGTTTTAGGAAAAAGGATGGATTATCTGTTATTAGTGTTATTATTTCACACATAAATTATTCATATTTCCCTTATCCTACCTTGTCATTCGTAAATTGATCGACAATGTGCAGGAGGTTTTAAGCTGAACAATCAGAAGAAGTCAAAACATTCATCTATACGCCCATAAACTAAAAAGATAGCTTTACTGTTAACTAAAAACAAAATAATAACCAAAATACTGTCAGTGTGAAAGAGTACAGGTTTGTGTATATGTGACACCAAAATCTGCTGTCTCACCCATACTCTACTGCTTCACCCTGTGCATTGTAACATGCTTGTAACCTTGCTGGTATTCTGTCCACAAGGTGGGTGAGATATTGCCACTAATTTATAATGGACTTCCTGAGGTCATCTGGTGCGCAAGGTGGGTTCCTGCAATGTTGCAATGCAAGTTGCAACTGGTCCCAAGTATGCTAATGGAGTTAATGTCAACAAATGCCACAAACCATTCTTTTCAGTCGATTCCTGTCTCATGGAGAACATCGTTCATGAGGTGCGCATGTGCATAATTGTCATCCACAAAGATGAACCCACACCAAAATGTTGAGTGTAGTGCTGGAAAATACTTCGGGGGATCATACTATAATATATATCAGTCCTCAAATTACCTTTAACAGAGGTTTCTGACATCAGTAACAGGTACTTGTCCAAAACAGAACTGATTCGAGCAGGTACAGACAAATCCTGCATTCAGCCAGTGTAGAGGACATGACTTCACTGACCTAGAATCCATTCCAGGTGTTCTCCTGTTCATCTCTTTCATTCATCAGGGTGCTTGGAAAGGGGGGGGGTTAGTACTGTTGTTTGTAATGAATACCGAAAGTACAAACTGAACAATGGAAATTCCAGGTAGGAATATTAACAATGTAGGAAAAGACAGATTGCTACTTAATGTAAAGAAGAAATATCAAGTTGCAGACAGACACAACTGAAAGACACTTACATGAAGCTTTCGACTACAGCCTTCATCAGTAAAAGAGAGACACACACATAAGCAAGCACACCTCACACACACATGACCACCAACTCCAGCGTCTTGGGCCACAATGCAACTGTCACATGGGATGCAAGCAGCAATCTGGAGGGAGTGGGAAAGGGGAAGAGATAGTAGTGTACAGGTGGGGAGAGAGATGAACGCTCTCTGGTGGAGTGTGCAGGGACTAGACTGCCAACAGGCAGAGCGTCAAGAGGTTGTGGGGCAGGGAGTGTGGAAAAAAGGAGAGGAGTGGGGAAAGACGGGCGGATGCATTGGCAGAGGGCTGCAAATAAAGAGGGTGGGAGGTGAGAATGGGGAGGAGATGACAGGACAGAGGTGTTGGAAACTGTTGGATGCAGAATGAGGTAGATTGAGACCGGGATAATTACAGGATAACTCATATCGGTGCAGTTCAGAAAAAGCTGGGAGTGGAGGGAACGATCCATTTGGCTCGGGTAGTGATGAAGCCACTGAAATTAAGTGCATTATGTTCTGTTGCATGTTGTGCCACAGGATGGTCTACGATGCTCTTCGTCACAGTTTGGCACTAGCTGTTCACCCTGGGTGACATCTGGTTGGTAGTCATACAAAGGCCACTGTCAAACTGTGGGCAAGAGCAAAATAGATCACCCTGTGGCACAACAGGCCGCTGAACATAACATACTTGATATCAATGGCAGCTTCACCACCCAAGCCATTTGGATCCTTCCCTCCAACACCAACTTTTCTCAACTGCACAGGTGGGCGTTATCCTTACAACACATTCTCTGCTCCCATAATTATCCCAGCTTGAACCTACAGTAACATAACACCCCCACACCATCCACCCAACAGTTTCCATCCCCTCTGCCCTATTATCTCCTCCCCATTCTCATTTCCTACTCTGTTGATTTGCAGCCCTCTGCCAGTGCATCTGTCCATCTTTGCCCATTCCTCCCCTTTTTTGCTCCTTTTTCCCCCACCTCCCTGACCCACAACCTCCCGACGCTGTGCCTGTTGGCTGTCTAGTCCCTGCACATTCCACCAGACAGTGTTCGTCTCTCTTCCCACCAATACACTACTAACCCTTCCCCTCCCCCCTCTGGCCCCTCCAGACTGCTCCTTGCATCCCACGTGATAGCTGCATTGCGACCCAAGATGCTACAGTTGGAGGTCATGTGTGCGTGAGGCATGTTTTCTTGTGTGTGTGAATGGTGATGAAGGGTGTGGCCAAAAGCTTTATGTACGTGTCTTTTAATTGTGCCTGTCTGCAACTTGATGTGTCTCCTTTATGGTAAGTAGCAATCTGCCTTTCCTAAATTGTCGAAAGTTCAAATTGATTGTATGGAAACAGTTGCATATTGTTTGGGTCAATACAGACCTCCCAGCAGTTTGCAAAAAGGCAGTATGCATTTCTGTAGAATTCTCCTTACAGTACCCAATTTGTAGGCTGCAGTGAACAGCTGGCATTGTTGAACAGAGGTGACCACTATGAGGCAAATGTTAAATGGTGTGTGTTACAGAGTAGTAGTTGAATGTTTGAATAATGTTACTGCAGTGCACCCTAATATGGCAGGCAAGTTCCCATGTTGGCAACTCTTCTTATTGTGAAGTGGCAGCGTGCATGTGGTCTAAACTTGAAATGACCTTTCAAGGCCCGTCGACAAACTGAACAGTGTACGCAAGCCGGGGCAGTGTGCACTGCCGAAATGCACTGCATTACAGAGGTGGATGCACATAGTGATTTCCTGTCATCATGTCATTTCTGCACTAACAAAATGAATAAAAGCTGGCACTGTAGCTGTGATGGAAGAACAGAAGACTGAAATTAATATTTTGGCCTTCACTATAACATTTTCTGTGTCAAAGGCAGTATCATCTAGAAGTGACTGAATACATGATTTTGGTCTGGTAGGAGACTTTACAAGGAATCAAAATATCCCAGCTTTGTTAAATCTTCTTAAAAATTCAACAAATGCTGCTCACATAACTGCCCTTTTGGTTATTTTAACTTCAGTCAGCTTTTGTATTATGAGTATGGTTTTAGCTTCCTACAAGTTAGATTCTTTTGCTTTTGTAGCAACTTTTAATCATGGTGGATCCTCTCCATGCTTCATTATCTGCACAAAACATACTCTTTCTGTGTGCCTCACAATAGTCTTAACTTCAGCTAGCAGTTCTGATATGCTTGCTGCTAGAGGTTCTAAGATATTAGTATTGCAAGTGGAATGCTTAACTGTTCAAAATACTTTTTATTCAATAATTCCGTACAATATCATTTGAAGCATCACTGTTCTTTCCAAGTGGACTAAATTCATGTCCCTTTCAGTTCACTGCTAGCAAACTGAAATCGCCTCCTGAAATCAGCTATTGTTACAGTATTACGGGGGAAGTTGTTGAATCTTTCTCAGAAGCATTTGTCCTCGTCAGTACATTAAGCTGAAATTATTTTTAAAAAAATTTTGTAAAAGCATCCAGCAGGTTCACAATTTTAACAAACTGCCACTAAAAATATACGAGACACATTTGCAGATTTTTAAAATATTATGTTTTCAAACTAGAGATAAGTTACCTTACCCAATAGTTCAAACAAATCATTGGAATTAGCAGACACTGGTGCAACAACATGGCTGTTTGTTGTATACATAGGATATCTGTCCAACCAGTCACTGTATCCTCCTTCCAGTATGACAGGTTCATGTTTGTACTTTGTATCTGGATCCCACTAAATAAAAAAAATTAAACAAGAACTCAGCATATACTTATTTTTCATTCACATGAACAAATAGTATTTATGGATAAAAATAAGTATAAACAAGTCATGCTGAAGCTTCTATACCCCAAAGCTAACTACTTCAAGGAGTTGTGGTAACATTTCAATAATAGCCTCCCATCAGATGCAATAAGCTCACCTCCACATGTACAAGTATGAGTCATTGAAGAGAAACCTCTTTCTTCCCCACAGGGCAATTTTCGTATCATATATTCTTTCTCCCCCTCCTCTTGTTTAAATGATGACATCCAGATATCGAACAGACTCCTTACAATATTTTGATTTCTACTTTGCAGTAAGTTTTTAACTGTACTGTGATACACACAGTCACAATTCAAGACACAAAAATAATTTCCACGTTGACTTATCCTTGTCCAGGGTTCAGAATGGAATTATGTACTCTGGTGGTAAGCTGTCCAACAAGCTCCCGTCTAACATAAAGCAAGAAATGGGAATCCCTATCAGTTCAAAAGAAAATTGAAAAAATATCTCATTAAATACTCTTTCTACAAATTATCTGAGTATCCATGTTTCACAAACATGGTATGTGCGGTAGGCTATGACGTCACGGTCGACGAAGCTTTCCAGTCCTGATACATTGGGTACACCTGTACCACCTCGTACAATTGCCACAGTTAGCCAGCCATTACCGTGGGAAAATGTATCATTGAGATCAATACTGAAATTCAGTCTACATCCACAGAAGACAGCGGGTCCATCTAGCAGTGAATGTGCGGCGACAGATTTTATAGTATTCTTCTTCTTATCAGCAGCAGATGTTGTCATTTCGACGTCTTCAATTGTTTTATATATTGTCTGTTATTTTCATACCAAGTAACAGTGTCTGTTATAAAGCTGTATGAGATGTAATAATGTAATGTAAATAGGATTCAGTATTTATAGATGCAAAAATATTTTCCCCACAAAATACCATTGTAATCTAGTACATATTAAGCTACTAACAGCAGTTAAATTGAAGCTATAAGAAAAACTGAGGAGGGAGCAGGTTTTTTCATAGTAGTACCTTTCTTACCAATTTACTCGATTAAATTTAGATGGTAGAAAAGTTGCAGTGACCGAGCTTCAGTTCTCTAGCAGAGTAGTGCAGTGTGGTGTCAAGTTGTCATATGTCCATGAATGTATATGTACAAAAATCATTATGGCATAGCTGTCAATTGGCTTTCTGTGTCAGCTGCCAGGGGTGCTGGTATCAAAGGTGGATTATTCCAAGCTGTCAGATTGTTTTTATGATTTTTATACGTGTTCTTGTATTGTTATTTTTCTTATCAACAAGAAACAGTCTTAGTTCAGATACATTTTATCTACACTAACATTGTGTGTCATCAAGCCACGAGCTTGTTATTTCCTTGTAAAGAGTTGTGAACATAGTAAAGAGAAGGTTCGCATACACAGTTATGTCATTTCACACACCTACAGGCTAGATAATGAATCAGTTGACGATGAATCTAGCAGTACAATCACAGTGGTGACGCCAATTTGATCTAGCCTGTGACACAGGAGGTGCGACCACACCAGATCTGATATGGAAGATTCATCGGAAGTGAGATTTCTGTCAGTTTCACAGTTAGCAGTGCATTTGCCTCAAATCTGGCCACACAACCCAGTGCTATGGTTCACGCAGGTGGAAGACAGTTTGCTCTATGCGGGTATTATGGCAGACTCCACTAAATTCACAAAGGTCATGTGTCAGCTGAAGCATCATTACACTGCTAAAGCGGAAGACATGATCATCGCACCACCCGGAGCCCATGCGTGTGAAAAGTTAAAATCAGAATTGATACGTCAGATTTCCATGTCACAAGAAGAATGCCTCCAGCAAGTGTAAACACAAGAGGATATATGAGACTGAAAACCTTCACAACTTTTATGGCAATTGCGAAGCACACTGGATCCAAGCCAGACAACCTTTTGTGAACGTTATGGAGCAGCTGCTTGGCACCACGGTTGAAAGCCATAATAGCATCACATACACAGATGCCTTTGAATGCAGTGGCCAACTAGGCCAACAGGATAGTGCCCACTACAGTTCCTGCATCAACTGGTGCATCAGTCACTATGTATAACAAGGTGCCAACAATGTCAAATAATCCAGTACCGTCGACTATGTTCTCCACCCTGTATGGTTCACCACCTGTGACATGTCAAGGCCTATGATATCTGGTAGCTGATGTCGAGGACCTCACTAAGCAGATCAACGAGCTGCTATCCCGGTGCAACAGCAGCAGCAATAGAGACCGATACAGCAGGGTGTCTGGAAGTTGTTCTTCCACTACCTTGTCGACATCCAGACAAGAACAGCTCTCAGTCTGCTGGTATGACAGATGATTTAGTGACCAGGCACACAAGCTCTTATCACCATGCACGTACCCAAATGCTGGTGGCTTCAGACGTAGGTGCTGCCTCTGACTGCCAAGTGCCATATCAGCTCCTTTTTATCAATGATGGGAAGTTGGGCAACAAATATCTAGTGGATATTGGCTCAATTTTATATTTTTTCCTGGAGACTCCTATGTTGTCATAGACCAGAAACCTTATTCCGTCTGTCCTCAGCGAACGGCCCAGTGACTTCGGGCTTCCATTGCTGCGCAGTGGTGCACTCACCCAAAGTTGTGCATGCGAATGTTGGGGAGTACGCATGTCTACTACAATGGTTCCCAGCCTTGACATGACCTCCAGGAGCACTGAAATTGGTATGTCATGATTCTGTACATCATATCAAGACCACAGAGAGCCCGCCAGTTTCTTGCTGACCATAATGTACAGTCCCAGACTGGTTAATGATCAGGCAGAATTTAACATCACGCAGAGAGAGAATTATATGGACATCCAAGAGTCCATGGTTCTCTCCATTGTATCTTGAGCCAAAGAAAGATAGTCCATGGCGTTTGTGTGGGCATTATAGTGCCCTAAGTGCTCAGCTGGTTCCAGATCAGTATTCTGTTCCTACACTGTGGAATTAGACTATGTCTTATGCGTTGTGACAATTTTTAGTGTACTGGAGAGTGCTACGGTAATACCTGTAGTGGAGAAAAACAATCCAAAAACCACAATCGCCACCCTATTTTGATTGTTCGAGAGTCTGTATACTGTATTTACTCGAATCTAAGCCGCACTCGAATCTAAGCCGCACCTGAAAAATGAGACTCAAAATCAAGGAAAAAAAATTTTCCCGAATCTAAGCCGTAACTGAAATTTGAGACTCGAAATTCAAGGGGAGAGAAAAGTTTTTGGCCGCATCTCCAAATCGAAACAAAGTTGGTCCATTGTAATATGAGACACAATTTAGGTCGAATGAATGACAATACAGCTACAGTAGTTTGGTTCGAGTCGTAATCTTAGCAGTTAAACTTTACCAGGTAGCCATTGCTATGCGTCAGGCGCTCCGCCCGTATTTATACGGGTACCCTTCCTTTTTCACGTGCTTCATCTGGTTTGAATTGATTGCTTATTTTTCTTTGATCTGATAAGCGCCGTTTTCTTTGTTATAGGTGTTTGCGTCACTCTTAAGCTGAAAATGCATTACTGTACTGTGTCATGCATTGTTTGTCGCATTCTGATAGTGCGTGTTTACAGCCTGTCGCCGCTCGTGGCATGGCTTGCTTTTGTGCGCACTACCGCCGCTCACAATTTAAAAAAAAAAAAAAAAAAAAGAAAAGAGAGAGAGAGAGAGAGAGAGAGAGAGAGAGAGAGAGAGAGAGAGAGAGAGAGAAGAACCATCTCATTAGCAAAACAATGGCAAGAGACTGCTATTTGTTGTTACTTACACTGCTGCTTTCTTTGATAAGATCAACAAGAACCAAACAATACACTGTGTATGATAGAAGATGTTCTGAATGAGAGTTTATCGAAAATTTTTCTCCATTTGAAAATCTTTGCAGGCGCCTCTTTAGTACATTACATTCTGCACAGAAATTAGAGTCATCTTAGATTTAAAAATCTAGTCAATTGCTGTGCTTCATTTCTGACTGTATCACTATTAGGCATAAGAATAATACGAATATAAACATGACATGACTTGTATATTCTTCCACGTTTGCTGTTGTCTCACTCTAGTTTCGTAGTTTATTGGGCAGACAGGATTTAAATGAGATAGCAGCAAACACGTAACAATACATGGCAAAATGTTTATATTCGTATTATTCTTATGGTGAAGAAAATACTGCATGTGATTCACAATTCATATAAGTTCCTATTAGCAACCATCTCTTCTCACAGGTAGGAAAAAATTCAGAACGTAGAGTTGGCCATGTTGACAAACATCCCAAACAGTCTTGCCGGTCGGATTTTCGTAGTACCTTGAAATGCTGCTACATTCGAAGATGAACAATACGGAATTTATATTTACTTCGTTGGATAATGTATGAAAATGCAGTGGTCGAAACTCGAGGCAGAGAAAAAAGCTCGTCTTCCACCGTTTTTTAAATGTATTTACTGACGCAGAGGATTTGGTGCCAGTATTTATCTTTGTGCCTACAAAGCATGCCTGTGTAGCGCTACATATATTCGACGGCAGAAGTTAGTTGTGGTGGCACCCACCAACATTTTTCAGAACTTCCGCTTGCTTTGCACTCGATTCTAAGACGCAGGCGGTTTTTTGGATTAGAAAAACCAGAAAAAAAGTGCGGCTTAGATTCGAGTAAATACGGTATATCATTTGGCTTGTGAAATGCCACACAAACATGGCAGCAGTTTACTGTTGATGTGCTACTACAAGGCTACCCTTCTGTTTCGCATACTGAAGACGACATTCTCATCTTCTTGTCAACTGCAGAGCAACATCTGATACAAGTCCTGGAACAGTTAAACACATATGGCATGGTACTGAACACAGCCAAGTGTGTTTTTTGGACAACCAGAGATCGATTTTTTAAGGGTACCAAATTTCATACTAGGGCTCACTTCCCCCACCTGAAAAGGTAGAAGCCATTTTGCAGATCATGCCCCCGTGCACAGTACATGTGTTACAACTTTTTCTCAGCATGCTGAATTTCTATTGCCGACACGTGCCACTCTCAGTGGCATAACAAGAACATCTTACAACAGCACTCACCACAGTGAAAACCAAGGACACTTCACCCATTCAGTGGACTTATGCCATGAGTTCAGCCTTTGAAGCAGCGAAGCGTAGCACAGCAGAATGAAGCACTCCTGACTCATCCAGAATTAGAAGCACCCCTTGCACTGGTGGTCGATGGATGTCAAACAAAAATCAGGGTCGCTCTACAGCAGTTATATGAGGGCACGTGTGAATCTTCAGTCTTCTACTTCCATAAGCTGTTGTCATCTCAGCAGCAGTTGAGCATTTATGATTGGGAACCCCTCACACTATATGAGGCAATAAAATACTTACGCCCACAACTGGAAGCTAGGAAGTTCATAATTTTTACAGACCACAATTCACTGACATATGCATCCCAGCAGAACAAATAACTGCTCACCTCACCAGAATGACAACTCAGTTTCATAACGCTATTAAAACAGGCGTTAGGTGGAAGTCGGGTATTGAAAATGCGGTGACCGATTGCCTGTCTCACATCTATAGAATTCTGAACAGCTCAAGCACTATGGATTTCGTCCGACTCACTGAGGCACAGAAATCTAATCAAGAGCTTCAAAACTACCTTCTTTCAATGGACAATGATACATCCTTGTCATGGTTGATCATCTTACATGCTAGCCTGAAACAACCATGGTGGACAACATATCCTCAGAAACATTGGCATCTGCCTTCACATCAAGTTGGATTTCTCACTTTGGTTGTCCACTGCGCATGACGAAAGACCTCGGTCGCCAATTTAAGTTGGACCTGTTCTCCCTACTAACAAAGTTCTGCATCACAGTGCACTATAGGACCACCAGTTACTACCTAGCCAGTAATGGTCTGATTGAGCACTGGCATCACTCGCTCTATGCAGCAATCATTAACCAAGATTTAGATTGGACGACAGCATTGGTAAATGATATTACTAGGCTTCCGGATGACACATAAGCATGTCAACAGCAGAACTTGTTTAGAGCAAAACCCTGCGCCTAGCTCGGGAGTTTGCAGAAGCGCAACCATTGCAGTTACCTGGTCTCTATCACAGTGACTTCATATGCCAACTAAGGGAGCATGTCACCCAATTATGCCCACACCAAGCTTCAAGGCATGGCATCCCTGCTATCCACGTGAATTAGGAGCTACTGAACTGCACTCAAATCATGCTTCTCACAGGCGCCGTCAGACCTTCACTGGCCCCCACAGGGTGTTGCAACAAAGCAAACATAAGTTCAAGATATTGGTAAATGACAAGCCTACTACAGCCTCAACAGACCGGGTGAAGCCAGTGTACATTTCACATGATAATCAACAATCCAATGGCCCATGACCACACTTGCCAGTATCAATGCCAGCACCAGCATCAACATCATCTCACCACCCATCACAGAAACACTGTTGACACACACAACAAGATCTGGATGGCGAGTACACTTCCTGGTGTGCCATCGGGATGGTGCAGCAATAGAGCTTCAATTCTCTCACAGTATAGTGCAGGACAGCATCGAGTTGTGTCTTGTGCGCGAATGTGTACATACTAGTATTGTTACAGCACAACTGACAGTTGGCTTTCCGTGTCAGCCGCCAAGAGTGCTGGTATCGACAATGAATTATTCCAAACTGACAGAGTGTTTTTGTGATTTTTTCATGCGTTCTTGTGGTTTACTTTTCCTTAGTGACGAGAAATAGTTTTAGTTCAGATATACAAATTAAATTTACTGATTTCTTTGTCTCATGTTAATACCCTGATTCGTTACACATCCCTAAAGCTTCACCTTCTCGATAACATTGATGGAACACGATGAATGCATGAATGAATGGTCTTGACTATTCTAAATGATTTCTGTGAATAGGTGTGCTGTCTCAATATATTCTTCTTTTATATTCAGTTTGACTTTTTATTGTATATGTTTGATAAACCTTACAACATTCAGGTGATACAGCTTCTCATGATATGCAGCTCATAATGTCTTTATAATGAGCCACTTCTTAGGAGAGTGACACTATTTTTAGACTAGTTTGAATAATATAACAATGAAGCTCTCCACAGCTGAGTGACAAGTCCGGTGCAGAGCAATATTTCAGTTTTAAGTTACCTATTTCCTCACTATTATACTTCCAGCTCCCTCACTCTTAAGGCAAAGTGCAAATATGCATTTTAGTAAATTTTGGGTTCAAACATACCAGTACAGAATGCATCTTTTAAGTTAGAAAACTTCTATTCAAAGATATTTGCATAAGTATAGGCAGTCATCACACCGAAAGAACTACATAATTACAACAACTGGGTTCCAAGCAATTCACAAATAAATAGAATCCAAGCATGATGAACAAAGTTCAACAACATTCTTTTAAAATCGATTAGCAGGTGTTGTAAATATAAAAATTTGCAATTTTCCTTCTTAATCACCAAAAATTAATGCAACATGAACCACAGACATGGGCTGTATTAATTGGTAACACCCACCCACTATTTTTGGTAGTGCTGTTGTGGCCAGCACATTTAGGGAAACATAGTTTCAAGTTAGTCTTGGAAGGATAACTTAAGACTGTGTATAATTTTTGTGCCACAAATGTGAATTAGTAAGCATAGATGCTAGGCGTTACACTACACAAGTGGATTCCAGTGATGACTACTGAAGTTAATTTTTTGTGTAAAAAATAGCAACATCATGTCAGTTTAAAAATACTGTGCAGACCAGCACCGTCTTCACATAGCAGAGATTCTCTGACGAAGACTGTTCGAACCTCTTATTTGACGTATTCAAAGAAGCCAATAACAGCTACACCATTAAATATAATAACCTTCAACCAGACAGACTTTACAGGGTCTTTCTACATTCCATATGGTAGAATGTACAATCTCACTAGTTCTGTGAGAGACTGAAACTCCAAATATACAAAAACTCCAGCAAATAATTTCAAAGAGATGTAACCTGTGAAAAAATTTCTATTAATAATAATTGTGGTGTATTTGATTTGGATGCTACTGGACAATTTTATTGCATAAGAAGCTATGTCACACACTTTCAATCAGGAAATGGAACTGTTTGTAGCAATACAAGTATCTGTACTGAAAGTGTCAAGAAAAATGAAGCACTGTGGACTGTCAGCAGAGCAACCATAACTGCAGGTTCTATTGACATGTCCATACAAGGACGTACCTGGGGAGAACAAATACTCCACGACTGTATGTGATATGGGTCCAGAACAAGTCCTGATGGTACAGGGAACCATTGGGAATACAACATGATTGTGTAGCCATTGGGTATTCAACATGATCATACAGCTGTTAATTTGGACAGCATCATTACATTTCTGACACATTAAGACTGGTGGCTGGTCTCTATCTTTTACAAGTCTTTGACACTATCTTTAAACATGATAAAGTAAGACCTCAAGTCACTCATGGTGACCTGCCTAACTCACATGGTGTCCTGCCTAACTCAGTACAGAGGGTGTTCTATTGCTGCCCTGGCCAGCATGTTATCCAGACTTCTCACCCACTGAAAACATCTGTTCTGCTCTTGTCTCAGCTGGATACTGGCATACCACAAATCGCCAGCAATTAGGATTGATGGGCTTTGGCATAGGAGTTGAAGCAGCATGGAATGACATACCTGTATCATTCAAGCAAGCTCAGTTTGACTCTGGGCTCAGCCATGTTACAATCATTGTTGCTGCCAGAAGTGGAATCTCTGAGTATTAAATTTCGCAGCCCGTACACCCCTGAGTTGCCTGCAAATTTTACCACATATTCTTCCTACTATATTTTACAGGTACAGTAAGTAAAATTTCATTATTTACTATCTTTCTTGGTGTTTCAATATTAATGATTAGCATTTTTCTTTATAGCAGGATGTGACTTTTGTTTGTGGAAAAAATTATGTCTGGTTGGTGGTTCCTCCAATGTCATGCACAATGTTCAGTGGTGCAACAATGGACAGTGTTCTAGTTGTTGAGGCATCTCCTAACAAAACACAGATTTTCTCACAGACCGATGCCACATCCTGCAGTTAATTAAATTACGTGTGGACAAGTAGTACCCATTAAGTCCTTCATAAATGTAATGATTTAAACTTGAAAGGCAAAAGGATATAAAACAAACAAAGTGCAAAGTTTCAACTTTCTCAACTAAATAATAAATTTGAGGCAACTGTCACGTCACTTCAGTTTGTATGAGGGTAAGTCAATTATTATCTGCAATTTAGTTATATTTTCGTTTATTTTGGTAGTACTGTCATTTTACTTTGATGATGCATGCTTTGTTTATTTGTTGTTATATCTTTGCAATTTTCAAGCTGCTAGGTTAGTTGGAGGGTATAAGATGAACATCAACAAAAGCAAAACGAGGATAATGGAATGTAGTCGAATTAAGTCAGGTGATGCTGAGGGAATTAGATTAGGAAATGAGACACTTAAAGTAGTACAGGAGTTTTGCTATTTGGGGAGCAAAATAACTGATGATGGTCGAAGTAGAGAGGATATAAAATGTAGACGGGCAATGGCAAGGAAAGCATTTCTGAAGAAGAAAAATTTGTTAACATCGAGTATAGATTTAAATGTCAGGAAGTCGTTTCTGAAAGTATTTGTATGGAGTGTAGCCATGTATGGAAGTGAAACGTGGATGATAAATAGTTTAGACAAGAAGAGAATAGAAGCTTTCAAAATATGGCGCTACAGCAGAATGCTGAAGATTAGATGGGTAGATCACATAACTAATGAGGAGGTATTGAATAGAATTGGGGAGAAGAGGAGCTTGAGGCACAACTTGACTAGAAGAAGGGATTGGTTGGTAGGACATGTTCTGAGACATCGAGGGACTTTCAGGGCATTTAAAGGAGCTGAATGTAAATTATCAGTATTTAAACAAAATATAACTTCAAAGCTAAGATATCTCAACTCTGTATGAGCAAACATTTAAATAAACTTCCCCTTAAGATGAAAACCCTAGCAAAACAAGCAGTATAACCTTTCCATTAGAAACACTACAGTTGTTTACTCAGTGATACAGAATTTATAGAGCATATAGTTGTGACATAGCATACAGTAACTTCCACACTGTGTTTAAAGCAATGTAACACTGTACCCTTTAACAACACAGATAACTGTAACTTTAATTTTAATTGAATATGGAATGTCGTATCTATGACAGAGGTATGTGCATTTTCTGAGCACTATAATATTTCCATGACAAATATTAATTTGGATCAGTCAGAAAATTTATTTTGATGTGTCTCTCTCTCTCTACACACACACACACACAGATATATATGAACAGCTACACTGTTGCACAATGGTCTTAAAATGAATTTCTAAATTCGGTACAAATAAAGCAAAATAAGTACTTTCTTTCCTGCAGACTGTGTGCAAAAATTTCTATTACAATTTTGTTGAATCATGAATTCATGCAAAAAAGTGACACTGCATAAATTAACATTTTCATACCTTTATCAATGTTTCTTTCAGGATCTTCAACTTACTGTCCTCGTTGAGAGCTGAATGTTTTGACGTCCAATCCATGAGAATTATTAAGTCAACTTTTCCACGTTTTGACCACAATTCTTTAGACTTTGGGGGTAACAACTTTTCCAGTGTAGCTGCACTTTGCCTAAAATACGTAATATAATTTGTAATGAACATAGTAAATTAGGGTCACGCATTAAATCCTGTTCATTAAAATTCATCTATTAACACTGCTATGGAAAACTGAAAGAAAGTAAATGCTTTAGTGCAGGAAGGGATGCAAACTCCACTACACGAAGTGTCTCAAGATATAAAAAGACCACAATATACAAAACTGATGGCTGCTTAAATATTCAATGAAATCAATTAGTTTTTAAATAACTGCCAATCTTATGTAACTAGTTTACATCATCTTTCTGAACAAGGGGCCTTGTCAAGACGGGGTGGCTTTTGTGTATCAATGATATAGATAGCTGTACCAGAGGCACAACCGCAATGGAGGGGTATCTGTGGAGGGGCCAGACCAACTTATGATACTTGAAGAGGGCATCAGCCTTTTCAATGGTTGCAGGGGAAACAGTCTTGATGATTGATCTAACCCATTACTGCCAAGCCATCTAAATAAAAAGCTACGTTTTCAGTTTTTTTTTGTGGCAGAATTATGTTTTCAACAATGCAGGAACAGTCGAATATGTGAGACAATAGTGCTAGTACTTGTATTTTAAACATTATTTATCTGAGCCAATCCAACATTTACAATGTTTTCCACAGGACTTATACATGCATCAGATTGTTCATGGTCCTTTTTTAGTTCAGTGATCAAATTATTGAGGCCTGTAATCTCTTTTCTCACACAGGTATGCTATGATGGTACTGCAAACAGCTCACTGCAAGGGGAAACTACAGCTGTTATTTTCCCCAATTTTCTCCAATGTCATAATGCTCTATTGTATGGCTTAGTGATGATGGCTGTCTTTTGGCTACAGTAGGCTGGCTAGGGAATTTAAAAACAGAAATATATAGGCCACTAAATATAGTGGTAATTGGTGAAGGGAAGCGGCAGGATTAAGAGGATTTCTGGTTAGGACAGTGCAGGATTGTTAACACAATATCAAATAGGGATGTGTAGGAGTAGGTCTCATAATGAATAAGAGAATAAAAATGAGGGTAAGCTGAGGGTAAGCTGCTACAGATACCATAGTGAACACATTATTGTACCCAAGAAGTCTTGAAGTCAACACCCTCCACAGGGGTAATAGATTATATGTCAAATAGCTCAGCAGGAGATAACAAGATTGAAAGAATGTGTGAAATAAAAGAAATTATTTAGATAGCTACCAGAATAGGCCAACTCTTAATGAAAATCACGATTCCTGGACAACTGAACTGTTTGATATCGCTTTGTGATGTATACAAAGTAGGAAAACTCTTGGGCACAAGTAAGAAAACTCTTGGGCACATATTGTAACCATGCTGAGTAGCTGATTTAACTTTGTCTGCATACTTAAGACATAATTATGGTGATCTGTAATTAAAATGTGGTGAAATATACTCTTTTCGAAACTATGCATGGAAAGTGTAAACAAAACTCAAACGTCATATTTATAGAATCTATAAACTAAGGCCAGTTAGTAATTACTGTACAATTTAATAAAAATACCTGGGACATATGTTAGCAATAAAATCCAATCTGTAACTAAAAAGTTATTAGCTACATTTTGTACATTAAGTATTACTGTAAAAAGGTGTCTTAAATGTTTTGGCAATAACAACTGTTTTATTTTGCATATTTATTATTGTGAAGTAATTTTCATGATTTATAAATCCAAACACTGTAACTCTTCACAGAATACTATTCAACTTTTAATGGTAAAGTATGAAACAAACACTTGTGCTCAGATTTCCATTACTGTAAAGTACATAAGGTCTGGAACCAATATATGCAGATAGTCAGTGTTCCATCATCATTTAGGCACGAAACTTGTGTAGCTCTGTGATGCGAACAAACAACAATTCTACAGTAATTAATTGTTTGGCCATATCATTTTCTAGAATTGATTAATCAGGACAAGAAGATACTGAAACTACAGTGAATCCAGACTTACTTACAGGTGGAGATACTTGCAGTGAAGACATGCACCCAAGCTTCAATATCAAGAATATAAGTTTAGTATTAACATTCATAGACTAAAAAAGTGTTTACGTATACGATGAAAATTTAATTTTGATAAGAGACATGAATTTGAAAGTAAGAAAAGGAAGAAAAGGGAAGAAGATGCACTTGTCGATCATTCAGTCCATTCATTAACTTATAGTGTTTCAACTCTCAATCTTTCTTCATGTTATGGACAATAGGACATTATTATAACACTTAGATGAATTTATTCACTCATTTGTGAAGGGCCTATTTTTTGATAGTAGACGCACCTTTTTGTCCCCCCTACTGGCATACACTGGAAACAAATCGTGCAAGACTTGTTCACAAACAAACACACAGTTTTCATTCATATATTGTGCTTGTCTTTCTTAATATGGTATAGGGAACAAAATCTATATTAATAAATGACTAACCCAGTTGATGGTTCAGAGTCCTAGTTGTAGTTATCCTATCTAAAAGCTTTCAGGGTAACAAAAATTTTAAAAGGTTTAACACAGTGAGAGAAATATTATAGCTAGAAACCGGGTATATGTCTTGAGGCAGCATAACTCACTGCAAGCAAATTAGCCAGAATTCATTCACCCAGTATTTGTGAATGAGTGCATTCAGTGACGTGCAACATACTTTACACACAATTTGAAACCTTTACAAAACTTTTTCTCACTAACGTGCCCCCCCACCCACAGAAAAAAAAAATTGCTTACTGCATTTTTGCTGCTCAGGCAATAAAACTGCTCCATTAAGCATGATGTTTTAAATTATTATTCTTTATTACTAAGTCTTAAAGTAGTAGATGAGAGTGTCAAAAGTCAAAGTAGTAGATGAGTTTTGCTATTTGGGGAGCAAAATAACTGATGATGGTCGAAGTAGAGAGGATATAAAATGCAGACTGGGGATGGCAAGGAAAGCGTTTTTGAAGAAGAGAAATTTGTTAACACTGATTATAGATTTAAGTGTCAGCAAGTCGTTTCTGAAAGTATTTGTATGGAGTATAACCACGTATGGAAGTGAAACAAGGACAATGAATAGTTTAGACAAGAAGAGAATAGAACCTTTCAAAATGTGGTGCTACAGAAGTATGCTGAAGATTAGATGGGTAGATCATGTAACTAATGAGAAGGTACTGAATAGCATTGGGGAGAAGAGGAATTTGTGGCACAACTTGATTAGAAGGAGGGATCGGTTGGTAGGACATGTTCTGAGGCATCAAGGGATCACTGATTTATTATTGGAGGGCAGCGTGGAGGGTAAAAATCGTAGAGGGAGACCAAGAGATGAATATACTAAGCAGATTCAGAAAGATGTAGGTTGCAGTAGGTGATAAAGAAGCTTGCACAGGATAGATTAGCAAGGAGAGTTGCATCAAACCAGTCTCTGGACTGAAGACCACAACAACAACAACAACAACAACAACAACAAATTTTGCAGGCTGTATCCACATACAACTGCAAAATTATATCACTGTACAACACACAGTTCATGAAATATGACATCATAAACATTGTGATGCATGGAAAACTATCTTTTGCCTAAAACAGAGTGCAAATTATCTCAATATATTCATTGAGCTATTAGTGACTTCCAAACAACTTTAAATACAATTTCAATCCTTTTCCAAACTTTTTCTCGATTACATGCTTAACATCACACTTTTAACAACTTAGCCCATTTGTAAAGTAATCAGAAGTTTGAAGCTATTTTCTACATGGCAGGTCTATTCTTTAAAGAATACGAGGTTTAGTGGTGATGTACTAATCACGTACTATTCCTCTCATCAGTTTGCTTAACTGTGCTTAATATACATTGTATAATATTCAAAGATTATATTTTAACCTTATGGGAAAAGGCTGAATTTTTGTACTAGAATTACTGATCGAACAGTAATTAAACCAAGGGTAACTGACACATGCCTACTAAAGGTAATTCCTGAATGTCCGGACCACAATCAGCTTGGATATAACCATGTCGACGAAAAACTTTTTTGTGTGACTTGTTGCTTCAATGAATTTGTTTTTCATTACTTTAATTTAAGCCTACTGTCATCGATGGCATTAGCATGTCACTTACCCCTTGTTAATGATTTCTTCTGGAACATTGGCAATACAGTTTCCGAGTTTTATGTGGGACTTCACAAAACATGTAGTACGACGAGCATCAAATATTACTATTTCCAGTTTGTGGTCCATGAGAAGTTCAAAGAGCTTCTCACTAGTGATACTGGACTCTGAAAAAAGTAAAGTGCCCAAGGTACGAAGTTATAACACTTTGCTAGAGCCATACATAGTTAGTACTAAAATGAACTATAAACAATCACATTAATTAAAGGAATGGCAATGAAGTTACTGTGTTTGTCAATAGCAAATTACCAAGAATCTACTAAACTGCATCTGCTCTATTACAATCTTCCCTATCACAACGTAACAAATAGAGATATCTCACATGGATTACAGAAGAGTTTGTATACAATTACTTCTGTACAATCTCTGTGTGTGAATCTACGATTTTTCTGTGAGATGTCAGGCTTTTGGTTGCGAGTACATAATATACAAATACAGGTTCTTAACTGATTTAAAATTCCTAAACAATAACAGCTGTTTCAGCACAGATTAGAATATCAAACAATTTTTACAGTGATAAAATATTTAGTAAGAATGGTCTCCAAAGCATCAGTCCCTTGGAATTAAATATTTAGCAGTAAAAATAACAACTTACTGAGTGTTTGAAAGTCTCATAAACAAGATTGAGAACTTTGTGCCCCCCCTCCCCCCAACTCATACACACGTGTATGGCTATAATGTGCTGGCTGAATACACCATGCTGGAGTGCTGGAACTGCAGTCCTGCCGCTTGACTGGGGTGATGTGTTGTTTTCAGTGGGTTTGGGTGAGGGGAGAAATGATCAGGAACAAGACGGAGGGTTGTGGAAGGATGCCTGACAGCTGGGAAGGAGATGCAGTTGGTGCATGGGAAAGGAATACAGGAGGGAGATGCAGCAGGCACACAAGATATTAATGTGACACAGGCACTAAGACTGGTGAATTCGTGCAGTGTACAGTCACAATAATGAGGAGGAGTAGATTGGGAGGAGGAGACACAACACAGTAATAGGAGACTTTAGGGAAGAGAATGGGAGTGCAGTATTAGTGAAATTAAGCTCTTGGGTCAGGGAGGAGTTGGGTGTAGGACAGAGGGTTGGCAGTGAATGAGGCCATAAGGTTTATTACAGCAGAGTTGGTATATGACATGACTGCTTTCACAGGTGACCCCAATTCTGAGGGGATAGGATAAACCTGTGACAGCACTCAAGTCAAATATGGTGTGTGATGTATCTGACAATTCTTACACCTGGGTCTTCCATAGATATTTGACCCAAGTGGCAAGGAGTTGGAAGTGGGTGTCAAAGTACTATCCTGACACCCATTACGCAATATCCAGTCCATCCCTATGCCACACCTACTCCCAATTCCTTGCCACTCTAGGATTTATCTGAAAGCTAGAAAGTTCTCATTCTTGTTTATGTGCCTTATCACAACTCAATGCCTTTACTATTCAGAGTTCTTACCATTACTCCTAAATATTTGCACTCCAGCATGACTTTCCGATGCCAGATTTTGATATTACACAGTTTTCCTACATCATAGTCCTACATATGGAGCTTTTGACAAACAAGAATGGTTTCAAATCACACATGAAATTTACAGCTTAGAATCAAAACTTTGAGAATAGTAAGCCCTCTGTACCTCTATGAGGGACACAGCCTTGTTAAAGACCTAACCGTGTGGGCGGAGAGCTATTCTCATGTGAAGTAGAGAGCTATACAATTGTAGCATGGTCACTGTAAGGGGCGGACAGACCTTAGCAGATGAACCACACATAGAGTGCCCCACAATGCTATATCTCTCCTATATTCACTCCCTAAGTCCTTCCCCAGTTCACCGGATAGCCAACACAAGGTATGATGCGACCCTTGTTGAGGGGTGCATCCTCTGGAATACTGGACAACATCCCTATGTAATTAGTCTTGCATCGCAAGGGGTTTCACTGTGTCAACTGAATAAATCCCCTATTCTTTGTGGATTGAAATGGAGAACATGGAACAAAACAAAACTAAAACTGAAGAATGGCTTCCTAAACATAAATAGAGGGAACTAAAAGGTCTTTAACCTGAGACGTCCAAAAAAGTACGTCTCAGAGTGAAGAGGGTACTCAGACCTCTTCTACCTCTAAGACAGGGAACAGAGAACAAGGAAGCAGTCTAATGTTTCCACTTGCCAGGATAAATGGATAAATAGAAACCTGAGTAAAAAGAAAAATAGGAGAAACAGGCCTACAGCACAACAGCCTTGGTTTTGAGGATGGTGGTTTTCCAACAGGAATATCATGTGGTCAACATAATCTCCCAACTTGTTCAGATGGCTGTCTTTGAGAAGGTTGGGGAGGATGCTAGTCCAGGTCCCAAACTCAAATGGTTTTATCTGGACAAAGGTGCTCTTTGTCAGCAAGGGGATGGGAACAGTAGCTTGGACTAGACAGGTGGTGCCCAAGACATCTCCATGGTATGAGGCAAAGCTGCTGGTCAAGACAACAGCTGAGCTCTTCAAGACTGCAAAGATATCAATTTGGGTACTCAAATTCCTCCAGGATACTCCTCCAAAGACTTTGTTTGAGAAAGTACAGGTGCAGAACCAGAACATCTTGACAGGGGACAGGAGGGTAAACAAATGAAAGCTTGTATTAGGCGGGCTCAGAGTTCTCACAAGTTGCCATCGGGATAACCACACACATCAGAAGTAACTATGGCAGCAAGTTGGATGCTGCAAGTGTTGCAGATAAACCTATGGCACAGTAAAAAGCAACTACCACCCTGAGTCGTCGACTGGGAATACAGGAGATTTATGTGCCCCTGATCCAGGAACCCTATCTACATTGCGCAACGGAATTAAAAAAATCAGTCTTTCAAAACTATAACTGTCTCCCGTTCCAATGAATCAGTTTGAACTTTGGCTCAAAGGTGCCTAAAACCTTCTTCTGTAATGGTGCAAAAGTGTGGCACCCTGCAACATCACACTTGGGCATGACGATGCTTCAAACAGCAAGGTGTTGACACACGTGAGAACAAGGCCATAACTATAAGTTCATGTTATGTGCAAAGAGGGTTCATAATGCCACATTGGTACCAAATTTCACTACAAATCTGGCTAAAGCCACCATGGAAATGTCACTCAATGGGACGGTCATCATAGACCCTCTTACTAACATTTCATTCCTTCTCTTGGGACCTCCGCAATGGATGTCAGAACTATGATTCCCAGTGTTAAAATCACAAGGTTTTCTTATGAGTGGCCGAGCAAAACATTTCATACACACTGCCACTCAGAATCAAAACAAAAAGGCCTCAGGGGATAGCATAAAGGACATTCTTGAAACAACCCCTCTCTGTGACATGTTGATTCCCACACAACTCACAGTAAAAAATGACTGTTCGCAGTGTGATGAGCAACAGGAAAACATTCTTGACAACCTCCTGGTCGACTCAACCCTTCTTGACAGACATCATATGGCTGCATCCCCACTGAACATGATTTCACACCTTTGGAGTGTTGTGCAACCACAGTTTCTGCTCTGTTGCACAGGTAGTAACCATTTGAGACCATTAAAACCCATCTGATGAAATCTGAACATGATCTGAAACAGCAAAGGGTCCTTATGCTCCTTCTGTCCTACAGTTTCATGCCCTCCTAGGGCAGATGCCAAATTGATGTGTGTGAATAAAATAGCAAGGCGTGCCTATTAGACCCTCACCAGTTTGGCAAATCCCTCTCTGGCACTTACCCAAATTTATTAAGTACTTTAAAACTGTACATTTATAAAGAAAACCCGTGAAATACTCCTAGGCACCCAATGACAAGCAACTGGCCTTGGAGGTGTGTCAAGTGCTTGCCTACCTGCAGGTGCCTCGGGCTACTTTGCAGATTTTCTCTGTAAAGGTACATTTTTAAAATTCTCAATAATGTGGGCAGGTGCCACCGAGGGATGTGCCAAACTGGGGAGGGTCTAACAGGATTCCTTTGCTGTTTTATTCACGCATGTAAATACTGCACACCTCTGTGATAACACCACAGAGGAGCATGAAACTGGAGAACTGAAAAAGTATGAGCCCTTTGCTGCTTCAGATCATGTTCAAATTTTGTCAAATGGTTTTGAATGGTCCTCAGTGATTCCACCCTGTACATCAGAGCATAAATTGTGGTCACACTGCACTCAAAGGGTGAGATCATGTTCAATGTTGTTGTAGCCCCATGATGTCTGTTGAGAAGGGCTGAATTGTCCAGAAGGTGTCAACAGTGACAAAGGTTGCCCAAAACATCTTCCTGTTGCTTGTTGCATTGTGAACTGTCACTTTCGACTGCAAAATCTGTGGGAATCAATGTCCCAAGGAAAGGGGCAATTTCATTGATGCCCTTTATACCATACCCAGAGGCCTTTCCATTTCGATTCTGAACAGTGGTGTGTCTGAAATATTTTCCTCAGCCATCCATAAGAAAACTGTGCGATTTCAATGCTGGGCATTGCCATTCTGACCTCCATTGCAGAGGTGTCAAACAAAAGGGCGAAATGATTAGAGGGGCTGTGGACAACCTTCCCATTGTGTGACACAACCATGGTGGCATTGGGCAGAATTTTGGTGAAATTTGATGCCAATGTGACATCATTAACCTGCTTGACACATCACATGAACTTCTGAGTGCTGGCCCTTTTTATGTGTTTACATCTTGCTGTTTGAAGCGTCGCCGAGCCCGGGGGTGGCATCTCTGGCACCACGCTTTTGTACCATTACAGAGGAAGGTTGTAGACATGCTTGAATCAAATTTCAAACTTGTTAGTCAGAATGGGAGACAATTACAGGATTTTGAAACAGTGATCCTCTGATTCTGTTCCACAATGTATAAAATGGGAGTGTTTCAGACCATGGAGGAACTGGAGGTAAGTTGATTTATACCAGAAATCTAAATAAATCCAGAAAATGTATTTATGTTAAAAATGGAATTTCATTTATGGCAGAGGTGGACTTCTGTTTGAAGGACTTAGTGACCACCAGGATGAAACAATGTGAGGAACGAAGCACAGGGGAAATTGCATTAGCCTCAGCTTAGCTTCTGTACCAGGACAGTACTACTCCTTCCCAGGAAGTGGGAAGACTGATACACAGGTGTTCACAGCAGAATGGACGGCAACTGGTTGGTTATGATGCCAATGCCCGTAACACGGTGTGGGGAAGCAGTGACACCAATAGCAGAGGTCAGCACCTACTCGATTACCTACTAGAAAGCAATTTGAAAAGCTTGAGTAGGGGTAGGGAACCTACCTTCAAGACCAGAAGAAGGGAAGAACTAATACGTGAAATAAGGGAAAGACAACAAATCACCTGAAGCAGATCAATGCATGAAGCACAGAGACATGTATCAGAAAACAGTAGTCACACTAGGTTTCAAGCACTAGCTCTTTTTCTATCAATAGCACACACATTCACAGACACACACACCCCCACACCCCACAGGCACCCAAATGCACACTCCCATAGCCACAGCAAGACTAATTACTGATACCCAATTATGAGAAGCAGGTGCTTGAGCTGATGGTAGGGGGGAGGGGGTACGGAAGCATGCAAGGAGGTGGTAGTGGGAAAGAGGCAGATCTTTGGCCATATGACTTCACAGCCACATAACACGACAAAAAGAGTACAGAGGATACAGCAGAAATAGATAAATAGATGTGTGTGTGTGTGGGGGGGGGGGGGGGGGGGGGTGGAGATGAAGATGAAGACATAGAAACTGAGGGGAGGGAGAAGGAAGACGTATAAAAGCAGTCATTTTACATGCCAGCTATGCTGCAATTACTATACTGCATTCTATGTAGGCATGATATGTAACCAACATGAATAGCCGTCGCCAAACTGTGTCAAACCACAAACTTGACTAGCACCTAACTGTCAAACATACGGCACACAACAAATCCTGCACTCTCACAATTCCTCTGCCCTGAAGCTCCGCTAATCCCCCCCTCCCCCGCCCCCCTTTTTCCTTTTTCAACCCACCTTCATTCTCTCTCCCCTTCCTTCCTTTCTCCCCCTCCCCCCCCCCCCCATTTTTTCCCTGTAACCTCTGTACTCCTTTCATCTTGATGTGTGGCTATGGAATCATCTACCCAAAGACATGCCTCTTTCCTGCTACCACCTTCTTGCATACCTACTTACTCCCTGCCCATTTCCATCAGCTCAGGCAACTGCTTCCAATAATCGTATAGCAATAATTACTCTTGCAATGATATGGGAGTGTGCATTTGGGTGTCATTGTGGCAGTATGTGGGCATGTGTGCGCTATTGCTAGAAAAATAGCTAGTCCTCAAAAGCTAGAGTGAATGCTGTTTTCTGTTATGTGTCTCTGTGCTCCACGCATTGATCCACTATAGGTGAGCAGTTGCCTTTCTCTTATTTTACGTATTGCTCCATCCAGAAGGGAAGAAGTAGTAATGACATAACTTTTGGGTCCACTCTAAAAACAATGGCATGTGGTGATGGAGCCATCCTTAGCTGACCACATGTACCTTAAGTTTGAGGTTGAAATAGGTACTAAACAAACCATGGCCTACAGGAATCCTGGGAAGACAGACTGAGACTCATGTGGGGTATACTTAAGCTCACACTTCCCTGAAGTCAGAGCTTTGATAAGCAACACAGAAGATTTTGAGGCAATGCAGTGATATCTGCCATTACCAGATCATATCTAGAAAACAGCAAGTGCAAGTGCACATACAGAAAATGTACCTTCATGGAATAACAATGAAGAACTGCAAATGAAGCAAATAAGAAGACTGTTAAACCTTGCAAGAAAGAAAGGAATGTGGCCAAAATACTGGGAGGTCCAATGACAGTAAGGAATATATATATTGACAGGCCAATGTCAAAGTACCCAGATTAGTGAACAGGGGTCGACAAGAGGTTCGTGAACTTACATAACTTATTGACCGAACCGCCTGTTTCTGAGCCAAAGCTATCATTTTAGAATGGGAAGAGTTTTCCCAAAATACAGGGTGTACATAAAGTCCAGGAATACTTTCAATTATTTATTACACAAGAACTAAACATTATACAGATGTCATACATATTGCATTTTGAAGAGAAACTGAAAGTTTTTTTTACAAACATTTGATATGCGAACCATGAGTGACTCGGAAGACATCAATATGATAATCGAATTCTTGCCATACCTGTCCCAGCATGGCATTGTCGATTGTGGTAGTCGTTTCCCATATTCTCTCCCAGAGGTCTGCTACATCATCTTTAGTGTGTCCCTACAGAAAAAAGTCACACGGAGTGAGATCTGATGATTGGGGAAGCCATTTCACGAAAAAGCTGTCCCCATGGCCGATCCATCGATGCGGCAGCTCCGTGTTCAGGTACCCACGAACTTCACGATGAAAATGGGGTGGAGCCCAAGAAAGAAGAACGGAGAGTCCAATTGCATTTGAGGCATCAGCCATTGCTGCAACATGACGAAGTAGGAATATCCAGTGACAGTGCTCTTGGCAAAGAAGAATGGCCCGTACAGTTTTTGACATGACAAAGCACAACCAACCCATTGTAACGAATTTGTTGTGCCAGTGGTAAGTGGCCTTACTTGTTGATGGCCTCTTACCGTACTTGGTTCTAAACATCCGCTGAACAGCTGTAGCACACCTGTTTTTGTCTAACTCCAACACACAGCAAGCTCGCTCAGCACCTACACTCACCATGTTTGCGACTAGTGCTGACTATCACCAAATTACCAAACTACGCTGTGGCAGTATACATGAAAAAAAACTTTCAGGGTTTCTCTTCATAATGACATGTGTATGATATCTGTACAATTCTTGGTTCTTGCGCAATAAATAATTGAAAGTGTTCCCAACCTTTACGTACACCATGTATAATACCACACGACATAAGTGAATGAAAATAAGCAAAGTATACTAATTTTCACATTGAACGGTCACTTACTTCAGATATTATTCGAATAGTAAAAATGGCAGCATTAAGTTTTTGAACAAGATCCTGAACGTGGGCTTTCCATGACAGTTTATTATCTATCCGAACACCTAGAAATCTGAACTGTTCAGTTTTACTAATCATATGTAAATGCTTTGAAATTAAAACATCGTGTTTTGTTGAATTGTGTGCTAGAAACTGTAAAAACTGAGTCTTACTGTTATTTAGTTTTAGTTTATTTTCTACAAGCCATGAACTTGTCATGAACTGCCTTATTTGAAACCATGCCAATGTTGCACACAACAGCCTTAACTACCAAGCTAGTGTCATCAGGAAACAGAAAAACTGTCGCACAAGAAGCTGAGTAGCAACGTGGTGTAGTGGTTATGATACCAAACTGTGGCATGGAGGGTCGTGAGTTCTAAACTCACCTGGACTGTACAATTTTAATTTCTATATTCAGTTCGCGTGCATTCTAGAAGTATCCACAAATGTCAAGAATCATTGTACTGGAATGTCCTGTAGCTGTATATATACTGTATGTGTTCTGGCCAGAGGCAGTTTGCTCCGTGCTCTTGTATGTGCAAGTGCTGAATAAACCTTCGTTAAGTGAAGTTAGTGTTCGTCAATCATCTAATTACACTTTCTTCTACATGACATTATTCTGGTGGAGGCACCTGGTATTGGAACTTGTGATAGCGCACATTATCGATGACACAGTGGCTCCCATCAGGCCACGACAGAGCCACCGTTTATGTGGTGAGAAACCTGAGTTTGAGCCATATTCACCAGATCGCAATCTATTGGAAACAGAAGAAGAGGAGGATGTTACGATGACAGCAACTGTGTGCCACCACATGAAACATCCTTCCAGGTTCTCTGGTGACGATGGCCAAGATCCAAACAAGTGACTGAAGACATATGAGCGTATAGCCAAATTTAATAAATAGGATGATACCATGTGTTTCGCTAACAGATTTTTCTACTTGGAGGGCACTGCCAAGCAATGGTATGAGAACAACGAGGAGAAGTTCACAAGCTGGGAAGTATTCCAGGCGGAACTGCGCAAGTATTTCAGCGACTCACAACGACGAAAGTGCAGGGCTGAAGATAAATTAAAGTACAGGGCACAGTGTCCATGAGAAACTACTGCATCCTACATTCAAGACGTCTTGGAGCTGTGTAAAATAGTGGATCCTAGAATGAAGGAGGAAGATAAGGTTGCACATCTCATGAAGGGTGTTGCTGAGGACATGTATCAAGCCCTACTCCTGAAGGAGGTTTCAACAGCAGACGACTTCATAAAATGGTGCCAGTATATCGAGACAATGCATCAAAAAAGAATTACATGCAAGAAGTTTGAGCAGCTTCCAAACGTTGTAACGATGTACGTGATGGAGGAGCAACTGTTTCACAAGTGGTGTTCATCAGATAGTGAGAGCGGAAATCCAGAAGGCACTTGGATTGCACAGCGAGCAAAAAACCGAGACGCTTCAAGAGGTCATAAGTGAGGAAGTAGAACAGGCACTGAACCCAATATCCCGTCCTTCATTTCCCTTTAAAATGGTGAAAAAGTCGAGACCCAGGTGGAGCTACGTTCCTACAATGCTGCATGAGGAACCTGTCTGCGCACCATGGAAGAGTGACGTCTGGAGGGCCCAGGATAACCAACCACAATGTTTCCACTGCGGACAACCAGGACACGTGGTGTGCTATTGTCGAGAAAGGTAGTGGATATTTGTTGACACCTGCGCCAGAAGACTGATCTTAGCCGACACCAACTCCTGGGCAACGAAGATGAACAAGAAGATGTGGATGCAGGACGACACAGGTCAACATCGCCGCAAGCTAGTGCTGGAGAGGATGCTCGCCAACACGCCGATCAAGTTCTCCATCACCGCTTAGAAGCTCCAGCCTATCACCTACCTGCTGCAACCTGGAAAACAAAGGGTGTGACCTTCCTTGAAGGTGAGGCTACGGCCCTCCATCGATCACTACAAAAATGATAGGAAACTACATAGATATCCTCATGGATGGCCGACCAGCCCAAGCTCTTGTGGACTCTGGAGCAACATATTCAGTCATTTCGGAAAAGTACCGTTGCCAGTTGCAGAAAACCGTATTCATCGACAACAAAACATCTCTGCTGAAGGTGGCTAATGGGAAATATGTAAAACCTACACGAAGATGTACCTTTCTTGTGGGTATAAGTGGCCATACACAGCCCTTAGAATTCATCATGTTACAAGAATGTAGCCGTGATGTCATTCTCAGATGGAACTTTTTGAAAGCTCCTCAGGCAATTATAGATTGTGGTCACTCGAAGATAAGGGACAGGAAGATGCGAATCCGAGTGTGTGGAGACTGTGTGCTGAATGAAGTGATCATTCCTGCAGCCAGCGCTAGAAAGGTAATTGTCACATGTCGTGCCATGCATCAACCCATGGATCTTGTAGTGGAATGTAAGAGAAACCACTGAAGAATAACTTTGTCATCCCAGCCTCTGTCATCTCATTTAAGAATGAATTTGGTGAAGTGTGGATAGTTAACTGTCACAGAGAATTGCAGATCCTTCCAAGACACATGTGCATAGTAATTGCTGAGCCATTAATTGAAGAACAGCTGAGCATCATAGAAACCTTCTATGCCAAATCTGTGGGCAAAATTAGTGCTACCACTACGAGACAAGATCTTCTAGCCCGACTGTCACCAGATCACACTAAGGAACAACAGAAGAAGCTACTTGCCATTCTTCAAGAGTTCTCTGAATGCTTCAATCCACAGGTGAAGAGCCACTTAGACAAATTGGCAGTGAAGCACCGGATTAGCACTGGAGACCATCAACCAGTAAGCCAGAGAGCGTGCCGTGTGTCAGCAACAGAACGTCGAATAATTTGCGACAAAGTAGAGAAAATGATGAAGAACGACATCATTCAGCCTTCAGTTGGCACTTTTGTGTTGATTACAGGAAGCTTAATAAGGTAACTAAAAAGTGCATTTACCCTCTTCTACGAATTGATGATACACTAGATTGTCTGAAGGGAGCTAAGTTTTTCTCAACCATGGTCACGTTATTGGGATACTAGCAAATCGAAGTAGATGTGGCTGATCGTGAGAAAACAGCATTCATCACCCCTGTGGGCCTGTATGAGTTTAAAGTAATGTCATTTGGTTGGTGTAATGCATGAGCAACTTTTGAACGGATGATGGATAATCTTCCAAGGCAACTGAAGTAAACAATGTGTCTTTGTTATTTAGATGAGATTATGGTGTTCTCAGAGACATTTGATGAACATATAAAAAGACTGAGGGTCGTTCTTAAGTGTCTCCAACAAGGTGGACTGAAACTTTAAGTGTCTCTTTGGAGTAAAATAAATCAAAATATTTGGACACCTTGTGTCAAACGAAGGTGTGCGGCCAGACCCAGAAAAGGTGAGATCTATAATGGAACTTCCTTTTCCTAAAAGTATTAGAGATGTGAGAAGCTTCCTCAGATTATGTTCTTATTACAGTCGTTTTATCAAAGACTTTTCTATCAAACCCAGGCCATTCCAAGACATGTTAAAAGCTGATCCTAAATTTGTCTGGGGTGCTGCTCAACAAGATTCTTTCGATGTGCTGCAAAAAGCTGACGACTGACCCTGTACTTGGTCTATATGATGAGAGAGCACCTAAAGAACTACACACAGATGGCAGCGGGTATGGGGTTGGTGCTATTCTGGCGCAAATTTCGAATGGAAAAGAGAAGGTTATAGCCTATGCTTCAAAGACACTTAGAAAAGCTGAGAGAAACTACTCAACTACAGAAAGAGGATGTCTTGCTGTGATCTGGGCAGATTTCGACAGTATCTCTATGGAAGGCCATTCAAAGTTGTTACAGACCATCACTCACTTTGTTGGCTGACAGGTCTTAAGGATCCAACAGGACGACTCACCAGGTGGGCACTATGTCTTCAAAAGTATCATATTACCATAGTGTACAAAAGTGAAGAAAACACCAAGATGCCGACTGTCTCTCAAGAAACCCTGTGCAAGACCATCAAGACTTTGATGAAGATAGTGACTGTCTCGCTGCACTCCAGGATCTCTCTGCTGAGCAGAAGAAGGATGCCAAGATATCTCAAATTATGCTTGCCTTATATCAGTCAAAGGATGTGAAAGGACAATTTAAGATAGTTAATGGAAGATAGTTAATGGATTACTTTGCAAGAAAAACTTTGATCTGTTTGGAAAGAGGTGGCTACCAGTGATTCCTAAACACATGCGCTTAGATGTTCTACACAAATTCCATGACATACCTGAGGCCGGACATTTAGGATTTATTAAGACATACGATAGGATCCGCTAGAGATTTTTCTGGTCAGGTTTATTTAGGAGTGTCCGTCACCATGCAAAGCACTGTCGAGAGTGCCACAGGAGAAAGGCAGTTCCTCAGAAACCACTTGGCCGACTCATACCAATCCCAACAGATGAAATGCCGTTCCAGCATGTTGGGATTGAGCTCCTCAGATGATTTCCAACATCTTCTAGTGACAATAGATGGATTATTGTTTGCACTGATTATCTGACATGGTACGCCATTACGAAAGCTGTGAAAAGAGCCAAAGCATCCGAGGTAGCCAAATTCATCGTGGAAGACATTGTATTGAAACATGGTGCCCCAAGGTCATTAATTACGGATCGAGGAAAGTTTTTCAATCGAATCTTGTGACAGAGAGAAGCCGTTGGTGCAACATTACTCATCACATGACGACTGTCTACCATCCACAAACTACCGGGCTTACTGAAAGTCTTAATAAGACCTTGGACGACATGCTATCAATGTTCGTCAATGTTGAGCAGAGCAACTGGGATGAGGTGCTACCTTTCGTGATGTTTGCCTACAACACCGCCAAACAAGACACCACAGGATTTGCGCCATTTTTCCTGGTGCATGGCCATGAGGCGACTACGATGATGGATACTGTGTTTCCGTTACATCCTGATGACGTGGATGACGACTACATCAGCCAGATGTTAACCAGAGCTGAGGAAGCTCAGCAGTTAGCTCGACTCCGCATGCTGCAGGCTCAAGAAAATGAACGCAGAAGGTATGACACGAGCCACCGCCCTGTTGTCTACCACCTGGGTGGCATCATCTGGACCTTCACTCCTGTTCAGAAGGTTGGTCTCACTGAGAACCTCCTCAGGCGCTACTTTGGACCTTATAAGGTCGTAAGACAGTTGTCTGATGTTACTTATGAAGTTGAAGATTTTGACCCTGACATAAGATGACGAAACATCAGAGATACAATCCACATCCTTTGAATGAAGCCCTGTAAGGATCCTGCAAGCCAGGGTAAATTCGAAACTCCAGCTACAGGCAACAAGCAGAAAGGTGACGAAGAGCGTAGCGGCAAAAGAAGTTCTAAGAAAATCATTGCCAGGGCGAGAATCAGTCACCAGGAGTTGGAGTATGCAGGACCGATGACTTGTTCCCGGACTATGAGACGCTGTTCTCTTAAGGAAGGAGCAATGTCACAGAAGAAGCTGAGTAGCACCGTGGTGTAGTGGTTATGATACTACACTGTTGCATGAAGGGTCGTGAGTTCAAAACTCACCTGGACTGCACAATTTTAATTTCTATATTTGGTTCGAGTACATTTTAGAAGTATCCACAAATGCCAAGAATCATCGTACTGGCATGTTCTGTAGCTGTATATATACTGTATGTGTTCTGGCCAGAGGCAGTTCGCTCCGCGCTCTTGTATGTGTAAGTGCTGAATAAACCTTCATTAAGTGAAGTTAGTGTTCGTCATTCATCTAATTACACCTTCTTCTATGTGACATTATTTCAAGTTACCCGAAATACTAGAGGGCATATCATTTATATAAATAAGGAACAGGAGTGGCCCCAACACTGATCCCTGGGCAGACACCCTCCCCATTTTACTGTACCCGACTCAGACCCCACATCACAGCCATTCTCAACATTATGAATAATGACCTTTTGCTGTCTGTCGCTAAAGTAAGAGGTGAACCAATTGTGAGCTACTCTCTGTATTCCATAATGGTCCAACTTCTGGAGTAATATTTTGTGATCGACACAATCAAACACCTTAGTTAAATCAAAAAATACGCCTAGCATTTGAAACCTTTTGTTTATCACATCCAGTACCTCGCAGAGAAAAGAGAATATAGCATTTTCAGTCAATTTTTAAAGATGAACTGTACATTTGATAGCAATTTGTGTGATATAAAATGATCAGTTATCCTTACATACACAGCCTTTTCAATAAGTTAAGCAAACATTGATGACACAGAAATAGGTCTGAAATTGTCTACATTATCTCTTTCTCCCTTTTTATAAAGCGGCTTTACTACTGAGTACTTTAATCATTGACGAAACTGACCATTCATAAAAGAAAAATTACAAATATGGCTAAATACAGGGCTAACGTGTGCAGCACAGTACTTTAATATTCTGCTAGGCACTCCATCATATTGATAAGAGTCCTTAGTCTTCAGTGGTTTAATTATTGACTCAATCTCCCCCTTATCTGTATCACAGAGGAGTATTTCTGCTGGGTGGGATGAATGGCAGCTAGCTCTAAATGTAAAAATATAAAAATTAGCAATATTGTGAAAAGGATATCCTTTTCATAATATTATTGATAATATGGCTAATACTGTTGATATTCCAATCTGAACTTCCCATTATTTGAACAGATAAATTAATGCACAAGAGTGGTAGAAACAGTATTAGTAGTGCATTGCTTGAGACAGTTATGGCAATTAAACATCTAGGTGTCACAGTGGAAACTAAAATGAAATGGCCAAGCATGTAAGGTTGGTAGTAGGGAAGGCAAATAGTCAGCTTTAAGTTGTTGGGAGAATTCTGGGAAGTGTAGCGCATCTATAAAGGAGATTGCATACAGAACACTGTGTGACACATTCCCAAGTCTCAAATGTTTGATATCACCACCAAGTCAGGTTAAAGGAAGACATCGAAGCAGTTCAGATATGTGCTGCTAAATTTGTTACCAGAAGGTTCAAGCAACATGCAAGTATTATAGAAATTCTCTGTGATCTCATATGGGAATCCATGGATGGAAGATGATGTTCTTTTCATGAAACACACTTGAGATAAATTAGAGAAATGGCAATTGTGACTGACTGCAGAGCAATTCTACTGCCACAAACATACATCTCACGCAAGAACTGCGGAGACTAGAAAAAAGAAAATAGGGCTCTTACGGAGGTATACAGTCATTTTTCCCTCACTCCTTTTCTGAGTGGAACATGAAAGGGAAGAACTAAGAGTTGTACAAGATACCCTCAGCCATGTATAATATGGTGGCTTATGGAGTATGTATATAGATGTAGAATATTCTGAATATGATACATGAAAGGAATACATCATGCTTTCCATAAAACAGTTGCAGTATGACATCAGTAGTAATTAAGAGAAACCACGAAAAACAACTTCTGTGGATTGAGCATGGAGTATATCAGATGAAAGTTGTACAACTGCCCATTTATTGCCAAAAATAAGCTATAAACAGATGAGTACATAAACGTCTAATTAAACTTGCAAAATGTGCTCACTGAATAACAGTCAATATTAAACAAGAACGAAAAATGCTCTTATCATAGCACAAAAAAAGGTGAATATGTCCTGGGCAAAGTTAGGGATGTAAAAGAAGGCAACTAACTTTTTGACTTATCTGGTAACTTCAAAGACATTTAAATCAAAACATCTTGACATATTTGTGCTTTTTTACTTGTTAGTATTAGTATCCATGTTATGTTAGTATTAGTATCCATGTGACAAGTAAAGTCACATTGTACATGATGTCATGTAGTATAATGCGACACATTCCATCATGTCATCCAACATGACATATGTCATGTCTGCAGTATGACACAATATGCCATTAAAGTTTAGGATGCAATCAACCCCCACTCCTGGATACTTTGGATTCTAGAAGCATCCCACTCTCTACCGAGCGAGGTGGCACAGTGGTTAGCACACTGGACTCGCATTTGGGAGGATAATGGTCCAATTCCGCGTCCGGCCATCCTCATTGAGGTTTTCCGTGATTTCCCTAAATCGCTTTAGGCAAATGCCAGGATGGTTCCTTTGACAGGGCACTGCCTACTTCCTTCCTCATCTTTTCCTTATCCGATGAGACTGATGACCTTACTGTTTGGTCTCTTCCCCCAAATCAACCCCAACCCAACCCACTCTCTAGCAGCACATAAATCTGTGTCTATTTGTTCTTACACCCCTCACCATACAAGTAACAAGGGGTGGGTTTGGGGAAGAAATGGTCCCCTTAGGAAAAGAATGTACCACCATTCAAAAATCACAAAAATTGTTTTAGTGTCCCCTCCCAGAAAAAGGTTTTTAGATATTTCATATATGCTCTTCAGCCACACAATATTATATATTTTGTTTTCTAAGGCTGGTGAATCTTCTGGATTTTGGACACAAGATCAGGGACTTTAGTCCGTAAATTGCAAGTCACAGGTGTGCCAACATCTTGCAGATAAGAAATCTCACTGCATTGGGGTACCAGGATTAACTCACAAATGGTGCAACTTTGTCAAGATGTTTTGATTCAAATGTTTTCGAAGTGGCCAAATAAACCGGAAAGCCAGTTCCCTTCTCTACATCTCTAACTCTGCCCAGAACATATTCACCTTTTTTGGATGCTATGATAGAAGCATTTTTCATTCTGGTTCCAACTTTTATTCTACCATAACTTTGACATAGCTTGGCAACCAATGTCAATTGACTCTAGCGACAACTGATCTGGTACAGTTTTTTTATTTTCTTTCATACCACATTTCTTATATCATGGCAACAGATAAAGCTTTCAAAAACAACAGGATGACCATCAATTATGTATATCCGTTGGCTGCTGTTGTGGTCTTCAGTCCTAAGACTGGTTCGATGCAGCTCTTCATATTACTCAATCCTGTGCGAGCCTCTTCATCTCCAAATAACTACTTCAACCTACATCCCAGTGAATCTGCTTACTGTGTTCATGTATTGATCTACCGCTACGATTTTTAACCCACACACTTCCCTCCAATACTAAATTCATGATTCCCTGATGTCTCAAAATGTGTTCTATCAAGTGATCCCTTCTTTTGGTCAAATTGTGCCACAAATTTCTTGTCCCCAAAATTCTTTTCAGAACCTCCTCATTAGTTACACGATATATCCATCTACTCTTCAACATTCTTTGCAAGCACCACATTTCAAACGCTTCTATTCTCTTTTTGTCTAAACTGTTTATTGCCCATGTTTCACTTCCATACATGGCAACACACCAAATACTTTCAGAAAAGGCTTCCTAACACTTAAATCTATACTCTATTTTAACAAATTTCTCTTCTTCATATCTGCTTTCTTGCCATTGCCAGTCTACATTCTATGTCCTCCCTACTTCAACCATCATCAGTTATTTTACTGCCCAAATAGTGAAACTCATCTACTACTTTACTTTAAGTGTCTCGTTTCCTCATCCAATTCCCTTAGCATTACCTCATTTAATTTCATTACATTCCATTATCCTTTTTCAGTTTTTGTTGATGTTATCTTCTATCCTCCTTTCAAGGCAACGTCCATTCTGTTTGACTCCTCTTTCAAGTCCATTGTTGTCTCTGACAGACTTACAATGTTATCAAAAAACCTTAAGGTTTTTATTTCCTTTCCCTGAACTTTAATTCATACTGCAAATTTTTCTTTGGTTTCCTTTACTGTTTGTTCAGTGCACAGATAGAATAACATCAGGGATAGGCTACGATCCTCTCTGAATCCTCCTCTACCAGTGCTTCCCTTTCATGCCCTTCAACTCTTGTAACTGCTGTCCGGTTTCAGTACAAGCTGTAAATAGCCTTTCGCTCCCTTGCTACCTTCAGAATTCCAAAGAGAGTCAGTCTGTCTACCTTCTTACAAAATTTGGACCGATTTGCACAAGTCTGAAACATTAAAAAAAATTTGTTTTGACTTTATCCATTTATCTACCCTTGTGCATAGTTTGAACCAATTCGTACAAGCTCTCAGTATAGAAGTGGCGTTCACCAAAAATCTCCCTGACAATTTTTTTTCCCCTCCACTTAAAATCCAAACAACACAAAAATTTTTTCCAACAGTTAAAACTTATCTTAAACCAAGGTCCAATATACTGGAGGACTAAATGTGTGCCATTAGTCTTGCTCCAGTCTGGCATTATTTAAGGGCGACTGTTTTTACTATTTTTGCATGCAAAATCTGAACAGTGCACATACAAATAGTGCCATTAGCTGTGTGTTAATTTCAGTCCAACTGAAATCTTTTGCAGAAGGAACAATTTCATCTACTCACCATCAACCAATTCATCACTGGATTTGGAATAACACTACTAACAATAATCCAATGACGACAAGATGTAGTTCATGAGGGAACATACCAAGGACTCCATACAGGATTTGCATCCAATACAAAAGGTGTAACAAATTTAATCTATGAGGGTTATCTGGAAACTAAGGTTACAAGGCATGTAGCTACAGCACTGAATGTCCATGGGGGAAGTTGGCACCACTGCCATGTAGTGGGAAGCCAGAGGAAGGATCAAGCATTCCCAACAATCAATAGCTCATCAATTAGTGTTGTGGTGACTGTTAGAAATGAGCATTCTCACTCCGGCTCCCATCAGATGTGAAGTGCATGCTGTAATTTGCTACCTAAATGCTACGGGCATTAACGCTGCTGCGATGCATCATGAAATTGTTTCAGTTTATGGCGAGGACATAATGTCAATGCAGCTTGTGACAAAATGGATACAGAATTTCAATTTTGGAAGGATTGAAAGTCACAATGACAGAAATGGAAAGCCATCTGCTGTGAATGACGATGTGGTGCAGAAAATTGAAGATCATCATCTCTCTGATCACCGTTCAACATCTGATGACCTGCATGCAGTTCGTCCAAACATTTCACAAACTGTTGCACATGAAATTGTAACTAATCAACTAAATTATCGCTAGTTGTGTGTGCGATGGGTGTCCAAGATGCTTACTGAAGCACACAAAACAAACAAGAGTCAGTGCCGCTCGCGAATTACTTGATTGTTTTGAGAATAAAGGTGAGGCTTTTCTCAACTCTATAATAACAGGAGATGGAACTTTGGCTTATCATCATACTCCAGAGAGCAAACGACAATCAATGCAGTTACGCCATACTCATTCTCCCTCAGCCAAAAAATTCAAAAAATCAGTAAACAGTGAGGAAAATCATGGTGACAGTGTTTTGGGACAGAAAAGGGGTTCTGCTCATTGATTTGAGGTGAAACAATAAACACTGCAAGATACTGTTAGGTCACAAAGAAACTTCACACAGCCATACAAAACAAATGTTGCAGGATGCTGACAGCGGGAGTCTGTCTCCTTCATGACAATGCGAATCCGTACATCGCTCATACAACGAAAGAGTTTCCGACTTCTTTTGGTTGGAATGTTTTAAGCCACCACTCTCACATCTACAATCTTGCACCTGGTGGCTATCATCTGTTCACTAAATTGAAGGAACACCTTCATGGAAAACACTTTTCCGGCGATGACGAGGTGAAAATCGAAATGAAGAACTGGTTGAAAAAGGTGGCGGAAGATGCCTATCACACAGGAATGAAAAAACTCATCCCATGGATGACAAAATGTATTGAGGTAAATGGTGATTATGTGGAAAAGTAACGTAAGACCTATACTACAATGCATGTAAATTTTATTAAAATTAATTTTTTTTTTTTTTTTACTTCAAAAAATTCTTGTAACCTTACTTTCTGGATTAGCCTCACACATTAACGAATTTAATTTAATATTTCGTAAGCCACTTACATTACTAGTCTGTTATAATATAAAAAATCAATTCTAAAAAATATACAAAGACAATAAATACAATAAAATTATTTCTATTAAATGATGAAAGTGTTGAGGGAAGAAGGATAGATTTACTCCAATAAATATAATTGTGAAATGGATTTTTAATCCTGTACTGTTTACAGTTAAGCCTTTAAATAATTGAGTCCCACACTTTTCCTGGGTGTCAACTCTGGTTTGTCATTCAAAACTTGCTTAATATACTGTAATTTAGCTACAGTATGACATGTTCAAATGACTATACAAATAGCTGCTGGTACAGCCTAAACCAAAAACTATTTATCCCATGTTCCCAGCTCAACTGAGTACCAAGACCCCCACAAACTGCAAAATTCTGCACACGGTGATTTTCATACACGTTTGTTACGGTGCTTCTCTGCTGTAACAATACAATATAAGATTATTATGAGTGCGCGTTCAATAAGTACCCGATATCCTGTTTTGTCAATAACTTCTCATCACACATGTACCGCTTCCTGCACAGTGCATCCTTCATTGGGCTAAACAGACGGAAGGTGCGAGATCCGGGCTGTAGGGAGGATGAGGAAGAACAGTCCGATGAGGTTTTGTGAGCTCCCCTCACAGGTGCAGACTTGTGCGAGGCCCTGCATCGTCACAGAGAAAGGGAAGTTCATTTGCATTTTTGTGGCGACAAACACGCTCGAGTCATTTCTTCAATTTCCTGAGAGTAGTACAATACACTTCAGATATGATCGTTGCACCATTAGGGAGGACATCAAACACAATAACTCTTCCAGAGTCCCACAAGACCACGCTGAAGTCAGTTCTTCAATTTCCTGAGAGTAGCACAATAAACTTCAAGTTTTTCTTTTGAGGTGAGACTTCATGGCAGCACTCCATAGATTTCCATTTCATTTCTGGTTTCAAGTTATGAACCCAGGTTTCACTACCTGTGACGATGTTTGACAAAAACTTGTCACGATGAGCCTTGTAGCATGCAAGTAACTCCACACATATAGTCTTTTATTGCTCTTTATGGTCTTCTGTTAGGTGGTGAGGAACGAAACAGTCAGACACCACTAAATACCCCAAATGGTGGACGAATGCATCGCACAACCGACAGAGATGTCCAGTTGAGCAGCAAGGTGTTTGACTGCGATCCGTCAGTCACCTCAAATGACACTGTTTGCACATTCCGACACAGAAGGAGTCACTTTGCGCAGCCAGCCAGCATACGAAAGATCGGACAGGTTTGTGCAACCTTGTTGCAATGATGAAAGACGTCTCACCCGACGACTCAATGTGCGTTTGTTCACTGCCAGGTCTGCAGAGACGTTCTGCAAGCGCCTATGAGCATCTGAGATGCTCTGGTTTTCTGCCTTCTGGCAGCTCTCTGCTCGGAATGTACCTCCGTTACAGAGGCCATTCGTGAAGGCTGTGTACGGTGCTGCCCCCTATCGAAAGTCGTTAAACTAAAATTGCCTGAGAAAAAAAAAATATATTGCATTGTTTACTGCATTATTTACTGACAGCATCTCATATATTTTTGATTAAGATGTGCCTTAAATGGTCATCACTATGATGATGCAGAAGCTGTTATTTCCACAGTTAATAAGTGATTAGTGGAACTTAACATTTTTAAGTTTGGTTACACAGATGGCTATTTGCATCACTATTTTCAGTTTATAAAGAATATTTCAATTTTTCTTCGCGGATAGCTTCACAGAATTCTTCATAAAATGTTTATGGACTTACTTCTGCAGTATTGTGTGATGTGTCATATTATCAGCACTCGAATAGAGAGATTATGTATTACTGACAGGTACATGTGAGACATCGGTTTCAATTGAGACTGAGGTAACTTTCACAACTATTAGTTGATAATCGGCATCAGCAGTTTAATTATGTATTTAATTAAGCACCTGTTCATTCATCTGCAAGACATTTACTAATTAAATATCTTATTAACCATAAAACTACGGGCTTTGGGTAACATCTGATTGTAAGACAATCACTATGAGAGATAAAAAAATAATTCTGTTTTGACTAAGGACACACTTGGTCAGAGACAAGTTAAAGATGGCAGCGTAACAGTTCATATAAATTTAAGGAGTATATGTAACAACTCACTAGAGAGCTGAGGCACCAACAGGAATGTAAACAAAACTGAGAATGTTTTCAGCCTCAGTGGTATATACGAGGGCTGACTGAAAAGTAACGCCTCCACCTTCGTACTTCTTCAACATTTGGCAGCATTGGTATGTGGCAGGTACTGGCTTGTTCCATAGCCTTTTCTCTACAGCTCCAGTTGGTGGGAAGCCTTAGCATTGAACGGTTGTGTTATTACAGTGTAATGTATGGAACCCTGTGCGTACGGTCGGTCAATGTGATTTAAGCAATGTGCAGTCATTGAATTCTTGACAGCAGAAGGTGTCACCCCAAAGGAGATTCATCAGAGAATGAAAGCAGTTTATGGTGATTTTATTGATGTGAGTACTGGGCATCTTCATTCTCGTAACACGAGAGGAGTTCCTGGCAAATTTCAAGCCTGTGCACTTTCACTTCAGGAGTCAGCATCCGGTGTACCCATCGTGCACAGATCTTCCGATAGCCAAGCAAAGCAATAATGTGATACGACGATCATCCTGAATCAATCTGTCAACATTTTGCTTGTGAAACTCTGTGGTTGCTGTCACAGGACGTCTATCTCTTTGTTTGTCATGCAGGTCAGATGTCCCCCCCAACATCTTTAGACTTACTCACCCTACGATGCACAGTACTACTCACATCAACACAATCACCATAAACTGCTTTCAGTCTCTGATGAATCTCCTTTGGGGTGAGACCTTCTGATGTCAAGAATTCAATGGCTGCTCATTGCTTAAATCGTACTGATCGACCATCTGCGCAGGTTTCCATACTTTACTCTGTAACAACGCAGCCATTCAGTGCTAAGGCCTCTCGTCAACTGGAGCTGTAGAGAAGAGGCTATGGAACAAGTCAGTACCAGCCGCATACCAATGTTGCCAACTGTTGAAGAGTTACTTTTCAGTCAACCCTCGTAGTTCACATACACCATCATGGCTACACACTGTACCATGTGAATACATTGTTTCTTGCACTGAAATCAAGCACAATGTAGTCAGCTGTGACAATATAGTTATACAGGTTGTTTGTTTGTTTGTGTGTGTGTGTGTGTGTGTGTGTGTGTGTGTGTGTGTGTGTGTGTGTGTGCAGGCGCGCACGCGAGTGAGAGCGCGTGCACGTGCACTCTATAGCTTCGAAAGACATGTTCTGGCACTAGAAACATTCTCAGTCCTGTTTATGTGCTTATGAGCTCTTCAGTAAGTTGTTCCCTTTACTCCTTAAATTATATATATTCCAAGAAGGAATGTCCAACCAGTTTTACTGTTAATAATTAAATGTAAATATTGTATAAATAAAACATTTTCAAGGTCATGAAAGGTAAGGGATGGATGGACAGAAAAACATACGGCACCTGGTAAGCCATTATAAAATGGTTCTTCCTTCTTTTTAGGCTCATTAATTTTTGGAACTTCCTTCTGTAATTCATCTGATGAGCCTTTTTCTTCAGCCTTTGGCACAATACGTTGCTTTTCTTGGTCTTGTAGAGCCTTGTAGCTTTTAAAAGAAGAAAAGAGCATTAAAAAAGTTATGAATGCCTGAAACTAAAACAACAATATGGAAAGGATAAAGGGGGCTTTGAATAAGACAACCACAACAAAAAAGAATGCTAAAAATATTCAGCTTTTGGAGAAGTCCTTCATCAGAAGTAGACAGCTTGCACACAATCACAACTCGTACACACATGGCCACTGTCATCTCCATGGGCTACGCCTTCATCGCCTGTATATATCTTGTGTGACAAGCCCACAATCTACAATATTTCAACTGGGTTTGCTCTTTAGATTCATGGTAACGGCCCTAACTACATTTCAGTAATTACGAATTCTGTCTCCATTTGTTCTGGTCAACTCATCAAACAAGATAACCTTGCATATCTGACTAACATGACCTCCAAAACTAAATTCACTACAATATGGCATACATATAAATTAATGTGACTTTTCCAAGTAGTCTGCTGAATTGTTGTTTCCAACGTACATTATTTTGACGACTGACCCACTCATCTTCTACAGGTGCTGCAAGTTTTGCTGTTGTGTGTGTTCATTGCCTGGACTCCAATCAGGCTATGAACTATGGTTGGTCTCGTGCTGCTATTTATAGTCGAATTAAGACTGCTGACACCCACTATGCCATTTGATGCTCTTTCGTTTTTCAGAGCTCACACCCACTGATATTCCATGAAACAAACTCTCTCAGCGTTTTTCACTTCTGGTGGATGTGGTGGCCAGCAATACTTTAATAAAATGAGTGCCGCACCAAGTTATTTAAATCGAAACTGCCGTCCCAGTTCATTATGTTTTCTGACATTATTTCATGATTACATTCAAGGCAGTGCTTAGCAACAGTGGAGTTGCTTGATTGTTTTAGTCAAACATGTCACTGATGCTCTTGCATCTCTCCTCAACTGACCTGATAGACTGCTCCATGTAAGACATGCCACGTACCATTAACCACAAAGAAATTCAGTGCTAAAGACTCTGATCCACAGAGCTTGACAACTTTCACACAAGGTGAGCATTGCCAAAGAATTACAGCAGCTACCAACAGTGTTCCAAAGGAGTGAGTATTCAAGATCATGAAACTGATTGGGTGACGCAGTCAAGAGGTTAAGATTGAGACCGAGGATGACATGCAAAAAAATCACTAAACTCGTAGCACCTGAAGAAAGCTGGTCGGTCATCAAAATATTGGGCACAGATGGAAGTAACAACTCAGCAGAGCACCTAGATGCACACAATTTATCAACTCTGCTGAGAAAACCTGAGAGATTACATGCAAACTGTTGCCACAAAGTAAGTTTCTCAATTAACATGGACTTGCCTACGTTCATATCACCAAATAAATACAGTTGAGGCTTACAAACCTTGCATGAATGAAAGTTTACATTATATCAGTCTATCACCACCTTCCCCCAACCAGAATACAATAAATCACATCTACTTAGGGGTGTAACCTTCCTCATGTGTTGTTGATAGGATCACACACATTTCTCAGTGAAACGTAGACAGTTACAATTGTTAATGAGGAAGAGATCAGTGTAAACCACCTTCATAGTACACTTTACCCACATACATAACATAACAATAAACGTAAATTACTTTCATTGCAGTTCGTGATACATTCATCATCATTCTTCGTACAATACAAAGAGTTATTTTTCGTTGATTGGCATACCTGGACCTCATTCACATATTATAGATCCAAACATCTGTATTGTAAGCGAAAACTAAGTTGATCCACAACGCAGTGGCCAATGGGAATGACTGTACATGGGAAATGCCTCCACAGTCACACCCACCAGCCATCATGCTGAGTGTCAACTGTGTTTGTGTGTATAGTACAAGTTTCTGTCTAAACTCCTCCACACTAATATTAATAATCAACTAAACATATGCATGTATTTGTACATTATTACCTCCTGCGAAGCGTTCATCACTGATCTGGTTGGGCCTTAGTACCTATAAAGGACTGTGCACATGTGTGGGGGAGTTGGGCATTTTTGAATGTGTGTAAATTTTCTACAGCTGATGAAGGACTTAGTCTGAAAGCCGAATATTTATAGCCTTGTTTGTCATTGTACCAGTCTGCAACTCAATGCCTCCTCTATGTTATTGGGTGAGATGTTCTACTCCATTTAGGAATAGTTTATAGTGCATACCTTTTATGTATGTTCATAATATCCCTGTATGTTTTTCTATGAACTCAACTTTTAATAATATACATTTAGAAATATCTCTTGCAGATTACAGTCACGGAGCTATATGACTGGCAATTGATGACGTTATGCAGGAGGCGACGAGCAGAGCTTTCGCTATAAAATCACGAGTAACTTCGTACAATACAAAGAGTTATTTTTCCTTGACTGGCATACCTGAACCTCATTCACATATTATAGATCCAAACACCCGTATTGTAAGCGAAAACTAAGTTGACCCACAGTGCAGTGACCAATGGCCGCAGGGGAGTGTCGTAGGACCGTTGCTATTCACAATATACATAAATAACCTCGTGGATGACATCAGAAGTTCACTGAGGCTTTTTGCGGATGATACTGTGGTATATCGAGAGGTTGTAACAATGGAAAATTGTACTGAAATGCAGGAGGATCTGCAGCGAATTGACACATGGTGCAGGGAATGGCAATTGAATCTCAATGTAGACAAGTGTAATGTGCTGTGAATACACAGAAAGAAAGACCCCTTACCATTTAGCTACAATATAGCAGGTCAGCAACTGGAGGCAGTTAATTCCATAAATTATCTGGGAGTACGCATTAGGAGTGATTTAAAATGGAATGATCATATAAAGTTGATCGTCGGTAAGGCAGGTGCCAGATTGAGATTCATTGGAAGAATCCTGAGGAAATGCAATCCGAAAACAAAGGAAGTAGGTTACAGTACGCTTGTTCGCCCACTGCTTGAACACTGCTCAGTAGTGTGGGATCCGTACCAGATAGGGTAGATGGAAGAGATATGGAAGATCCAACGGAGAGCAGCGCACTTCATTACAGGATCATTTAGTAATCGCAAAAGTGTTATGGAGATGATAGATCAACTCTGGTGGAAGACTCTGCAGGAGAGACGCTCAGTAGCTCGGTACGGGCTTTTTTTGAAGTTTCGAGAACATATCTCCACCGAGGAGTGAAGCAGTATATTGCTCCCTCCTATGTATATCTCGCGAAGAGACCATGAGGATAAAATCAGAGAAATTAGAGCCCACACAGAGGCATACTGACAATCCTTCTTTCCACAAACAATACGAGACTGGAATAGCAGGGAGAACCGATAGAGGTACTCAAGGTACCCTCCGCCACACACAGTCAGGTGGCTTGTGGAGTATGGATGTAGATGTAGATGTAGATGTAACTGAGCACTACTCATTGCCAGCAGTGTTCCACACGCCTCCAGAACTGCCTGCTCCATGCCAACAGCCCCTACTGTGACGAAAGGAATACCATCAATTTATTTTATGTTATTTTAGTTCTAAGATTGTATTCACTCCTCAACCACTTACAATATGCAATACTCTTGTTTACAGAGTCATTATTCATTCCTCAACCACTTCCAATATGTAATAATCTTGTGTACAGAGTAAAAAATCGTCTGATGACAGTTTGATAAAAGACCGAAACAAGTCATGAAACAAAATATTCTTACAACTTCTGCACCACTTGTTAGCAGCAGACACAATGGCTGCACCAAAGACTGAGACGGCGTGGAGTTTTACAATTATTTATTGAACTTTCTTTACAATTTCTCCCCCGTTGTCGCTGCCCAGCCCTGTGGATCCCTCCGCCTGGCTGCTGCTGTGTAGACTCTCCGACAATGCGCGTAACGTGCGCCGCTGATCGCACTCGGGAGCCTCAGGCCACCAGTGCTCTGCTGAAGCCAGGATGCCCTGTGGTTGAGATGAACTCGTCGTCACTCGGTGCCCCAGTACGGCACGCCCACGGAACTGTGTCTCTGTGAGGTCAGCTGCCGATGCCTGCTGCACCGGCGGCTGGGAAGCCGTCAGTCGCGATGTCCGCGAGGTCCCGTCATGGACGGACCACGTGCCGTGGGGCCGGGTTGCCGTGAAGTCCAGGTGTCAGTCCCCGGCGGTGCCTGTGACCAAGACCGCGCTGTGGCTGGTCCTGCTGGAAGTTCTCGCTGTTGTTAGTCAGCCATGGTGCCGACAGAACTCGGGCCGACCTCCAGCGCTGAAGTTGACATCTGGCAGCGAACGGATGACTCCTGTGAGCTGGAACAGACTTCCAGAATCATCACCTACGAAGATTGAAAATTCGGACACGGACCACATCCGTCCTCAGATCCGTACTGCTTCCTAATGGCTTCTGTCTGTTGCTGCCTGCGCTCCACTATTTATATCCGGCAGGAGGACGTTTTTTACCCTCGGTGGTAGCTTTTTGTTATTACTCCCGCAGTATATTGCAGCGTAACTTAGCGCACTGGCCTCACTTCCCCTTACTCAGCACTCTCCAGGCTTCGCTCGGCGCTCGGTCTGTGTGCGTCCTTGTATCAGTCTGTTGATAGACTGCAGCTGTCAGCAAGGCTATCTGTGCCTGCCTACTTTGCAACGCCTCGGTCGCTGGCGTGCCTCTGTTTTGCCATTCTCCACTCTGCGAAGCAACGCTTACTACATGTGGTCACAACACTGCCTCCTCCTAAAAATTAAATTCGTCCCCAAATTTACCCAATACGTTAACTCTAGTTCTATCCTATATTCTACTTCTTCCCTATACACATCCAGGTTGCCCTGACTCACGCCCTACTGGTAATCCATTCTACAGGAATCTCATGGAGCGGTCTTGGATTAACACGCTGAATCCTCCATTTTAATAAGACATACACCACACCAATAAGTACAATCAACACGGTAATAGCACTGGTTGAAATACCAATGGTCACTATTCTACGATTCCCCCTGGTACCGTACTCTTCCACATGCCTTAGTAATTGCTGCATTGAAATTTGACCTTTCTCCGAATCTACTAGTTTATCTATCGTTTGCAATAGTGTAGCATCCATGGTGTTGTTAATATACGTCAAATTTTCTCCTGGAGTGATGCTGAATGATGCATCTGGCCAGTACAACATCAGATTAGTATCTGTAACCTTGGTGACTCCCGTGACTGTCGCTGAGAAGCTGAAACGATCCCCTACTATTTCACAATTTGTCCTGTTGATTAGCAAACTACTGTCCGATAATCCATCTCCATGGTTGCTGTCCAATTCCCAGTGTCATAACACTTGGCTGATATCATCTCTGTAGCGAATACTGAATACAACCAATGCCTCCCAACCTGCTGAAAATGAGGTGTAGGCTTCACTATTATTCTCCGACACTCTGAAGCTTCTGCTTCTGCCCTAAATAACTGGATCTGACACGACCTCTTGCCCGTGAAAACAACCCGTGATGGAAAAATGGAAACTGACTCCATTAGACATCTACTCAACTCTAAACTCGACACAGTAGCACGACTATCCCCCTCCTCAGAAATTAATAAAACCTCCTGTGTCCTGAACTGTATGCCCTTCCCCATGCGCTCCCATCTGACCAGATAAGGATGCACTGTGTAACAGTGATACTGTCTCCCCACACTAGTTACTGTAAATCTAATCTCTATATACATCTTAACTAGAGCCGTTGTTACCTTAATCCTAGACATATGATAAAAAAAAGTGACAAACTCGCTTCAATTATCGGCACTACGTGCTCTACCCCTTCCGGAAACTCTCCCTCTGCCTGCTTCAGACTCGTCTGAATTTTTCTGGTGACATCAATGTCACACTCACCTGCCCGTGCAATGCGTGATGTACTGCCTCTTGCCATTCATCCATCCTCACTGATGCATCACCAATGCTGTTAACCAGTTCCTGCAGCAATTTAGCCATTTCCAGCTTCCTTATATATCCAATCGCACTTGTACCTGTTCCAGATCCGTATTCAATCATTTCTGTGTTTGTTCTATATATGCTCATAACTCTGTAGCCATCCCACGCACCACGCGTGTCACATTCAACAACTCTGTACCTAATCCCCGTATCTCTCTTGTGGTATATCCACTAACTTCCCTATGCTTTCCTCCCTGTCGCGAATAACTGTTAAAGAATTGTTCAAACCTTCAATATTGTCTCTATCTGCTGTTCCAAAAATTGTTTTCAGTAACTTCCCACCTGCATTCAACCAACCCCCTCTTTACTCTCTTTCTCCTTCCTAGAGTCGTGCTCACGACTTGGCGCAGTTGTTCCCTTATCTCCTTACATGACCTATCCAAAGCCTCGTACTCTTCTTGCATGTCCCGTAATATTCCGTTCTTAGATGCAAGCGTTTCCACACTCGATAACACCTCCTGTAGCTGCCGCATCTCGCTCCTTGCCTGCAGGATGCTGAGTGCCAGTCGAAGCGTCCATTCGTGACTCGTGAGGACCACATCCGCTTGTTTCCCGAACAACACCCCACTTCGCAACGGCATATCCTGTACCTGGCCAGCTTGTGTCAGCTGCCTGAGGACTACGCCCCATACTATCCACTTGAACCCCATCCTGCGTCACCTACAGAATGGAGAGAGAAGGAAAAAACTCCCATCACTACCCCTTAATACCAATAAAATAACCCTAGTCCGTGCACAAAAATAATACACACATGATAATTACTGCTAACTACACATCCCTTGAACGCAACTTATACTTAATACCCAGTTTACTGTCTGCTTCTGGCGCTTCTTTTCACTTTCTGCCAGAAGAAGTAGTACATATACACGGATCTACTACCCCTGCAACGGCTTAACTCTACTAACGTGAACCACCGTTATCTTGGTAGGCAATTGTAATTTTATACTGACAGGTGATGTCATTTCCACTACCTGGTACAGTCCCTGGAACTTGTTTGTGAACTTCTTGGTTCTCTCTTTTGGAACATACGGATTAGCTAGTAGCACCCATTGGCCTACTCTGTACTTGGCAACTTCCTCGTTGTACCGTTCTTGTCGTTCCAATGCTTTCGTGTTAGCTCGTACAACTCTCTGCCATAGTTCCATAATGGTTTTCGCAAATTGCCTTACATGCTCGCCCTCTGCTCTCGGCCTTGGACAAAGCGTGTCAAAAGGTGATGGCATCTTCCGCCCATACACCACTTCGTACGGCGACAATCCTGTCGACGTACGTACCTTGCTATTATATGCACTGGTTACAAATTACAAGTAGACATCCCAGTCAGTGTGTTGACAATTTATGTAGTGACTCAACTTCTTAGCGATCATGCGATGAACTCTCTCTGTTCGTCCATTTGCTTGCGGATGGAATGGACTAGTCCGTAGTTTCTTTACCTTCAGTGACTTACACAGTTGCTTCATCAGATCAGACGTGAAATTAGTACCTTGATCTGAGATTAAGGACTGAGGTATCCCATATCTGAGTAGCCAATTATTAACTAAAGCTTGTGCCACCGTACTTGCTATCTGATCTGGTAATGCGACCATGTCTAATTACCTACAAAAGTGGTCAATCACTGTTAACACACACTTATTCCCTGCTGCACTCCTATTAAATGGGCCTAATACATCAATTCAGATTTGTTGGAAAGGTCTGTCTGCCTCTGGTAATCTTTGAAGCTGAATCTTTTGATGGCACAAGTTCGCACGCCGTGCGCATGGCACACAATTCCTGACATACTCGTCCACGTCTTGACGTCATGTTCTCCACCAAAACTTCTCTGCTATCCGCATATCCGTAGCTCTTCTCCCACCATGTCCTGGAAGAAAATGGTCATGCACCTGTTGAAAAACTTCAGATCTTAATGCTGCTGGTACGACGACGCGCGGGCCGCATTTCGTCGACCTGCAAAGTAACCCATCCTGTACTAAGAACTGCGGTTGCTTTCTGAACGATTCGCAATCACTATCCATGGCTTGTGCCCTTTTCCATTCCTCTTCCGTCACCCCTGTTACTTGTAATACTGCCACTTTCCTGCTCAATGTGTCAGCATTGGCATGTTTCACACCTGGCTTGTGTATTACCTCATAATCGAACTCACTGAGTTTCAGCGCCCATCTCACTAGCCTACTCGCTGGGTCTTTCAGACCTAATAACCATTTCAGTGCTGAATGATCCATCACAACCTCAAAACTTCTACCGTACAGATAAAATTGAAAGTATGAAATCCCGTATATTACCGCTAACAATTCCTTCTCTGTCATGGAGTAATTTTGTTCCGCCTTGTTAAGTTGACGAGACACGAACACAATCAGATGTTCTTTGCCATCAATTTCTTGCCCAAGTACAACCCCATGAGTAAGATTAAATGCATCACATTGCAGTATAAACTCCTTCTAAAAGTCTGCAAACTTCAATACTGGATCTGATGTCACTATCCGTTTAAACTCTTCAAATGCTCTCTCGCATTCTGACGTCCACTGGAAGGTAACACCTTTTCTTAGCAACTTAGTAAGTGGCCTCGCTATTTCTGCGAACCCCTGTATGAATTTTCGATAATAGCTCACAAGACCAATGTACGATTGCAGTTGTTTAACCATTTGCAGAACCGGAAAGTCTCGTACTGCAGAAGTGAGATGAGGATCTGTTCGTACCCCACCCTGACTGATAACATTCCCCGGGATAATTTACTTGTGCTTGCACAAAATGGCATTTGTCCAAACTTAATGTTAGCCATGCTGCCTCTAATCTTTTAAACACCACCTCTAACCATTCCACATGCTGCTCTATATCTCTTGAAAAAACTATAATGTCATCCAGATACACCATGCATTTTTTCGGTTTCAACCCATGAAGGACTCCATCCAACAACCTCTGAAATGTTGCTGGAGTGTTTTTTAGTCCAAACGGCATTCTTTTATAATACTTCAATCTGGTGATAACCGCTTCGCAAATCCATAGTGGAGAAAAATTTACACTGCCCTAGGTTGTCTAACGTTTCTGTGATATTCGGAATCGGATATACATCCGCCACTGTCCGTTCATTCAAATGTCTGTAATCGCAACAAAAGCGAAATTTTTTCGACCCGTCCAGTGTCTTCTTCGGAACTAGGACCACACTACTAGACCAAGGACTATTACTGTGCTGGATTATCCCATCTTCCAGTTGTTGCTCTATTAATTGCTCTACTACTGGTTGTAATTGTTTCGGTAGTCTGTATGGCTAAGAATACACCGGAGTGTGATTCCCTGTCGGAATACGATGCTGTGTTATCGGTGTAGCAGGTAACGTACCCTGTGCTTCAGACAATGTTTTATACTTTTGTAATAATGCTTCCATACCCGAACGATCATTTCCTCTCAAATGAGTTACCTTGTCACGAAGTGCAGACATGCTGACGGTTTGCTTTACATCATAGTCTAGCCTCGAACTATCGATGTCTTCTTCATCCATTAACTCTACTGTGGCTATTACTAATCCCTTCGGCAGATCAACATCATCCTGCCCGAAGTTATCTAAACTCACCGGAACCATAAACTGCCCGTTTATGTCTGTTACCCATGATACACTCCTACGAATAAAGCAATGCTTTTCGTCGAAAACCTCATTACTCGGTAGTGGCTCTACCAAGAATAACCCCTGCTGTGGCACATCGACATCCACTGATACCCAGATCAACTTCTGTGTACCTGTTCGTACTTTGTCATATGAAATCACCTTTAATGCACTTGTATGCAGTTTAGTTGGTATCAACTTAGCTATCGGCGCACCTTGAACTCTGAAACATTTGCAACGGCTGTACCCATTGAGAACAAGTTCCCATCGAGTTCCAGCGTATGTTGCGAAAGGTCAATTTTGATGTGATGTTTAATCAGAAAGCCCAACTCAAGTATCGCTGAAAATCCCTGTCCCACAGTTGACAACACCTCCATTTGCTCCCGGAACCACACGTTCCCTATCTTAAACTTTAGCTGTGCTGCCCCTAGTGCATCTAATTTTTTATCACCTACTGCGCGCAGTCTGTATCTCGGAACTTCCAATCCTTTCCTGCCCACGAGGTCCACACTGACAACTGATACATGCGCTCCAGTACCCACAAAAACTCTTCGAGACTTATCTTTTATCCAAACCATCAAACTACAATCCGCCTCTTCGTGCACTCTCTGAGTACCTCTTTTTACTGGGAATGCTTCCCAACGGCAGGAACACTCCCTTTTTCATTTAACAGTTTTTTACCTGCTGTATCATTAACCCGTTTCTTGGCTTTACACTGCCGTGCCTTATGCCCTATTTTCTGACAACTGAAACACTGTGGTTCCCGACATTGTCCCTTAAAATGACCTTGCTTCCTACAACGGTAACACTCTTTGGAAGACAAAAAAAATTTCTTGTCATTGTGACTTCTAGTGGCGCTATCCACTTCCTCCAAATGTGTAACTACGCGCAATGCTGCTGCTAAGTCACTTGGACTTTCCATCCGTATCCGGCGTCAAAAATCTGGTGAGACTCCTCGCAAAAATGCGTCTAAAGCTCTATTCTCTGCTTCTTTCAATAGAACTTCATTTGCACTTGCATCTTGCGTTAACTCATACGTGTGCCCATTTGTTCTCCTAATTCTGTCTGAAAATTCTTCTACCGTTTCACCCATTTTTTGCATCATCCTCCCCAATTTTTCTCTAAAAAATCTGGCACTGTTTTGTTTCCTTAACCTTAGCAATAACCCCTCAGCCAACTCTGTGAACGTAGTAGTATCCTTTAACCCTTCGTGGTATGCCACATAAGTCTTTGCGTCACCTACTAACCGTAAAATCGCCATTTGCAAACACATTTCATCTGACCAGCCACACAGTCTAGTTGTACTACGTACGTAACCAATGAAAACATTCACATCCTCTGATGTTTTACCCGAGAAGGAAGCTATCAAATTAGCCGCTGAACAATCTGCCACACCGGAAAAAGACAGTACCCTTGCATTCTACAATATCGCTTCCCGAGCCTGATTGAGTATTTTGCAACAATTGTTGCTCCATCCTCTGCATGTGCTGCTTTTGCAACTTATTTTCTTCAATCAGTTTCTTAACTTGTTCTGTCAATGCGACTACAGCGTCACTTGTCCTGGTTGCATGTGTGTCTGGCATTTTCCGTGTGGTATACCTCGCCTCACAAAAATAAAATTGTATTACCCAGAAGCAAGTTAATTCCTAGCATGTCTAATGGCAAGCCATCTAGACTTACCACACTGTCCCGTTACATGACCTTAGAAGCCACACACATCACAAGTGCTTGGTACAAATTTATCGCAAGGAGCAAAGTGACCTGTTAATCCACACACTACGCTTTTATATGGTACTAAGTTAATGTGACTATCATTCCCACAAAACTGTGATATGTCTACAGGGCTGTTAGGCCTTTCAAATGACACTCTCACATCCCGTAACGTTACCCTCGACATGTCTAGCTACACAGAAAACATAGAGAGAAGGCAGTTTCTGGACTCACCCTATTCGGTGTTTCTCGGTTGCTCCGCACAGTGCTCGTCAAAGTCATGGCGTGGGTGCGCCTGACACCACTTGTTATAACTTCTGCACTGCTTGTTAGCAGCAGACACAGTGGCTGCGCCAAAGACTGAGACGGTGAGGAGTTTTACAATTATATATTGAACTTTTTTTACAATTTCTACCCCGTCGTTGCTGCCCAGCCATGCGGATCCCTCCGCCTGGCTGCTGCTGTGTAGACTCTCCGACAATGCGCGCAACGTGCGCCGCTAATCGCACTTGGGAGCCTCAGGCCAGCAGTGCTCCGCTGAAGCCAGGATGCCCTTTGGTTGAGATGAACTCGTCGCCGCTCGGTGCCCCAGTATGGCATGCCCTCGGAGCTGCGTCACCGTGAAATCAGCTGCCGACGCCTGCTGCACCGGCAGCTGGGAAGCCATCAGTCGCGATGTCCGCGAGGTCCTGTCATGGACGGACCACGCGCCGTGAGGCCAGGTTGCCGTGAAGTCCGGGCGTCAGTCACTGGCGGCGCCTGTGACCAAAACCGCACTGTGGCCGGTCCTGCTGGAAGTTCTCGCTGTAGTTAGTCGGCCATGGTGCCGACCGAACTCGGGCCGACCTCCAGAGCTGAAGTTGACATCTGGTGGCGAACGGATGACTTCTGCGAGCTGGAACAGACTTCCAGAATCGTCACCTACGAAGATTGAACATTCGCACACAGACCACGTCTGTCCTCAGATCCAAACTGCTTCCTAATGGCTTCTATCTGTTGCTGCCTGCACTCCACTATTTATATCCGGCAGGAGGACTTTTTTACCCTCGGTGGTAGCTTTTTGTTATTACTCCCGCAGTATATTGCAGCATAACTTAGCGAGCTGACCTCACTTCCCCATACTCAGCACTCTCCAGGCTTTGCTCGGCACTCGGTCTGTATGCGTCCTTGTGTCAGTCTGTTGATAAACTGCTGCTGTCAGCAAGGCTATCTGTTCCTTCCTACTTCGCAACGCCTCAGTCGCCGGTGTGCCTCTGTTTTGCCATTCTCCACTGCGTGAAGCAATGCTTACTACACGTGGCCGCAACAATATACACAACTTACATGTGATCTAGACTGTTTTACTGAAATAATTTTAATATAATTTCAGCAATCACTGTTTTCCTATGGACAATGTTCCAAAAACTTCATCATCTATGTGGTGAGGAACAATCTATCCTTTCCATAGTTGCTTTCCATCCTGGATTTTTCATTGTTTGAAACTAATGTAAAACTGAAGAGAAACATATCCAAGCTAGCAATCATAGGGACAGAGAAGATGAATATGGGCATCAAAAAGGAAAAGACAGAAGACAGAAAGGGCAAGTATTTAGATCGTTGGAGGAAGTGGAGGGAGGATCACTCGAAATTCTGAACACAATACAAAGGAAAAAAATTCAAAGTACCATTAACAGATACAGGGGTTGGACAAAACTCCTCCAAACTAATATTAGTAATCAACATATGCATGTATATGAAGGACATAGTCTGTCTTTATAGCACTGTGCACGACAGCATTTATAGCACAACAAGTGCTTGCTTGAACATAAATACAGATGCCAGCCAAGACCGCAGGTTGCACTGTTGTATCTGACCACATATGACACCTATGCAATGTCCTTGATATTCTGCACATGTCAGTCACGTTCAGAACAGGGTTCCATGTAGCTGTCAGAGCATTATATTAGAGTTAAGTGAATTCGAACATGGGAAAATTGTTGGAGCTCATATGGCACCGTGCTTGCATAACCACGGTAGATGAAGTGTTTGGTGTTTCAAGAGGCATCGTATCAAAGATTTATACCAAATACAGGGAATGCAGTAAATCATCATCCACTAAGTAACAACACAACGAAAGTGTATGTTGAGTGATCATGGTTGACAATGACTAAAAAGGACTGTGACAACAAATAAGAGGATTACAGCAGGAGAACTGAGTGTTGCACTCGTGAGCTCTGGCAGCATCAAAACAACACGAAGGAAGCTTCATAAGGAGTGAATCTCAGGGTGAGCTGGAATTCCAAAATCACATATGAGGTATGCAAATGCTCGTAGCAAGAAATGGGGTGCTGAAGCCATAAAACATGGACTATAGAGCAAAGGAAGAACGTCATTTGGTCAGATGAGTCTTGATTCACACTGTTTCCAATTTCTGGCTGAGTTTATGTCCCATGAGTACATACTGAGGAGTTTGATGATGATTTGGGCTGCCATTTCACTGTATTCCACAAGCCCCATGGTTACTCTACAAGGATTATGTGACCATTTTGGCTGATCAGGTCTATCACGTGGTACAATGTTAGCTCTCAATTGACGCTGTGTTCTGAAATGACAGGGCCCTGTTCACACAGCTTACATCATCCAGAACTGGTTTTCTGAGCACAAGGATGAATTGCCGCATCTCTCATGACCACCACAGTAACCAGATCTAAATATTATCGAGCCACCGTGATCTACTTTGCAGAGAAAGGTGCACGATTGCTATCGGCCTCCAATATGTTTACCTGAACTTACCACTACTTCACAGAAGAATGGTATAAGATTCCCTTGAAAACCATACAGGACCTGTATTTATCCATTCTGAGATGACTGGAAGCTGTTTTGAATGTCGGCAGTTTTCCTACACTATATTAGGAATTGTAATGTATTCTCTTTTTGATAATCCCATATTTTGAGCCACTATCTCTACGTATTGTTCATTTTAGCTATGATCTGTCTTCCCTTTCTCTTTACGGTGAAGTGTAATTCAGAATAAATTTTCAGTTTGTGTTGACTATTTTGCTGTTCCACTCCGGGTACTCTTCTTCTTTCTCATTAGATAAATGGTCTGTTGCTAATGTATAAATATTGTGAAAACTTGTAACTCGTATCAAATATTTACTGTAAATAAATCCTATTGAGGACAAAAATATTTCACTTCTGTAGAACAGTTAACATTTTGTTAATATCCTGTGCTAGGATAAATTTAATATTTTCATTGATATAAATTTTAAACGATTTCCAATAAAATGACAACTCAGGTTTTTAAATTTGAAAATGGCTTTAACACTAACTACATGCAACCACACTAATTTGATTAACGATATATGACCCAAAGCATTATAAAGTATCCTGTCAGCAACTGCTTTGCTTCTGTACAACATTTTGACGAATTCCATACGTTTCAACTGTCTTAAGGCTGATGGATAGAACATCAATGACAATGAACATAGCATTCATTAATACATCACAAGACAACTTTGTTAAACGACAAGAGTATGACAGAAATTTTACTCAAATATTATAATACTTGGTTACGAACTGCAGTTAATGATTACAAATAATGTGGAGTAATGGTAATATCTCATAGAACAGTTGAGATGCTGAGTTACCAACAGGCATATAAACAAAACAAGACCTGCTCTTATAGCCACATATGCAGTATATTACTTCAGGATTTGGGGAGGCATGGCAGCCCTGGATAGAAAAAGGGCTGGTGTGTCGATCTGGTGTGTACCCATATCCCATCTCAGTTACACAATTCTCAAACATTTCAGAAATGTTCTCATGCTTCCACATAGGTTAACACTATACATAGACAGATAGGGTACACAAGTTCTGTCCCAGGGGGAAGGAGGGATACGGGAAGGGTGGCAGCTGGAAGGGCATCTGCCAGCCATTTACCATTAACATTGGCAAGTCCAGATTAACATGCTGAACCTATTAAGAAATGAAATAAGACCAGGAAAAAGCAGGATTTTATATGGCATGACCACCAACCAGCTGTCCACCCAAATGAATGCCCACTGCCAGACAGAGGCCAAGAGCAGAGTTGACCATCTGCTGTCAGAACATGCTGCTGAGCACAACATGGTCAATCTCAATGGCTGCTTCAGAACCCATGCTATCTGGATAATCTACTATGAATTACATAGATGGGAAATGCCCTTCAATCCCGTAGTTCTCTTGGCCTCGATCTCTGCAAACCTCTGACCCATACTCATCCCCATCTACTCCTCGGCCCTATCTTCATTCATCCTGCACTCACACGCTTCTTGCTACAGTCTTCTTCTTCTTCTTCTTCTTCTTCTTCCTCCTACCCTCCCCCTCTGTTCTATCCAACCCCACAAATCTAGTCCTCCTCATCACTGTGCACCACACACAGCTCCTCCTGTCTGTGGCCAGAACAAGCTCAAGGATCCCACATTCCTGTCGGAGATGAGATACTGGCAGAAGTAAAGCTGTGAGTATCGGGCATGAGTCGTGCTTCGGTAGCTCAGATGGTAGAGCACTTGCCCGCGAAAGGCAAAGGTCCCGAGTTCAAGTCTCGGTCGGGCACACAGTTTTAATCTGCCAGGAAGTTTCATATCAGCGCACACTCCACTGCAGAGTGAAAATCTCATTCTGGAAACATCCCCCAGGCTGTGGCTAAGCCTTGTCTCCACTGTATCCTTTCTTTCAGGAGTGCTAGTTCTGCAAGGTTCGCAGGAGAGCTTCTGTAAAGTTTGGAAGGTAGGAGAGGAGATACTGGCAGAAGTGAGGCTGTGAGTACCAGGCGTGAATTGTGCTTCGGTAGCTCAGATGGTAGAGCACTTGCCCGCGAAAGGCAAAGGTCCCGAATTCGAGTCTCGGTTGGGCACACAGTTTTAACCTGCCAGGAAGTTTCAATTTTATCTAGTATTCTTAGTCTGAATGGTGCCCTGAGATTTAGTCTGGGTAACTGCACTTTACTGAGCAAGTCACCGGCCCATGTACGAGTGCAGCCTTTGCACTACAGCATTCCACTATCATGAAAACTGCTATCATAAACCAGTTTATAACTGAAGATGAACTTCAGCAGCAGAATGATTTGAGTAAACTGCCGTACAGCATTCATGGCAGCCTACACTAGCTTTTTTTAAAAAAAAAAAAAAAGACAATGCAATTAAAGTGTGGTACATGACTTGTAAGTGGAGTTAGACTCTTAGTATCATAGAGGACCACCAGATGTGACCACCTATGAGGGTTCAGAATGGTCGAGTGTGTTGGTGAGAACCTGTGTCACACCCGAGGCAGTGATGAGACAGCGTTTTAGTGATTCAGTCCACTCGTTGTTGTGATGGTCAGAAGGCAGAAATCCCAACAGTGACATGGAGGACAACCCAAGAAGCGGTCTCAGTGTACAGCCAGTAACGCAGTACACACAAGCCAAGGAGAGGCGGCACCAGGTGCCCCGCTCCCAAGTTGTTCAGCTTACAGTCTGTTGCGTCCTTGCCAATGGATGCAATCGGCACTGGCACTCAGACATTTCCCAACTGGTGCCGTGGGTGGCACTTTGAAATTTGCCACTAACCACAAGCGCAGTCCAATTAGGAATCTTCACACCACCACCAATGAGATGGACTTCCACATTGTGATAAGAGGTGGCCACAGGCAGCAGCATGTTTGACATGGAGGACAACCCAAGAAGCGGTCTCAGTGTACAGCCAGTAACGCAGTACACACAAGCCAAGGTGAGGCACCACCAGGTGCCCCGTTCCCATGGTGTTGGCATATGACAGTTCTAGTACGAAGTTCCAGGGTTGCAGTTTGCAGCTACAGCTTGTAGTGCAGAACAGCCTGCGAGACTTAGTCTACAAGTGGAGTCACCTATAGCCTTTGCTTAGGGACAAGTGTTTACTACAGTGATTGATAATGTGGTGGAACAGTCTTGTTGACACTGTATCCAAACTGCACACCTTAACAGGCCTCTGCTAATTTTATCTGTCCGGAAGCACATCCAATGAGTTGCTGTACAACTTAAGTATCGCAGCACAATAAAGTGTACATTTGTGTGTCACTAATGTGTTTGCACTGTCACAGTTCCTCCAGCTATCTCGAAGCACCTAAACTTAATACGACGTGTGTGACCCATTCTACCCAGAATATCCGCACACATCATCTGGCGACGAGGATTCTGAACTCACTGTGCTGCATCATATGTTGTGTTACTTTGCTATTCCTTGAATGCTTGTTCGGTAACTTTGGTGCTTGTGGAAATTTTCTGTCAAACCCACCAATCCAAATCTCTCATTTGCCTGCCTTACAATTAGCAGTACGACAAATGTAAATGCCTGGGGCACCACTACTCAGTCTAAACCAGTATCTTCAGTTACGGATGCAGTCAATGAACCAGTTTACACTCGTGAAGGGGTTCATCCAAACACAGATGGCAGCAACTAAGATACGGAATCAGATCGTCACTACCCACAGCACTGCCACAAGCAACACAACCTCCATTGCTGCCTCCATTTCGACAATTTGAAGAAAAAAGGAAGATTAGTCAGAATATTTGCCACAATTTGAAACACACTTGGCTGCTCACCAAATTCAATATACCGTGAAGTGCTCTTTCTTTCTGTTCATTGTTGGTATCTCCATTAACTGCATTTGTGTAAAGTTATTCCCTACAACAAGACCACAACTAGTTAGCTATGATGAGCTTATTCAAGCATCGAACAATTATTACGACGATAAGATCAATGTGGCAGCTGCCAGATCTAAAGTCTTTGGGCTCAAGAAATACCCAGGCCAAATAGGCAATGTGTGACAAATTTGCAGGGACTCACAAGACAGTGCAAATGTAAGTGTTAATGTGGAAAATACTATAGTGGCTTGATGATTCATGATGCTATTACTCAAAACATGGCAGATAGTAGCATCCATGAACAAATGTTACAATCCTCTGACTCCACACTGCAACAAGTTTTGCAGATTATTGAGTTTCAAGATTCATATGCAGTTGATAATTTTCAAGCAGGGAACATTTGTGCCATAGCCCAAAGGGATAACACTGAGCGGCAATGTAAGCAGCCTACTTTAAAGGCAAACACACTGTATCACCACACAGTGTTTCAATTGCTGCATCCACCACGGTTGCCGGTGCCTACTCCGCCCACTCAGGCAATGTATAAAGCAAATCAACAAATTTTGTTCAGATTGTACAGCTGACAGAAAACCTGGGAGCATGGCAGTATTGTAAAATCATTAGGTAGATCCATGTTTCTTGTACATGGTTCACGAGGTTTGCAGCATTGGAACTGAGATCAACTTCGCCCTTGTATTTTATGTGATCCTGCCTCCAAGTCTTTGTTTACAGATTTGTTGCCTTCCCAGGCGATGCAGGCTGCACTTCATCCAACTACCTGGGGTCCTGCATTGCCGCTACCAGGCCCTGAACCCATGAACCAGGACCCAATGCCTCAGCCAGCACTGAGTGGACAACAGATATCTTCGGGGATTGTCCACTCCACGCCACGACCAAGAGGCCGCCGTACCAAATCACAGTACCATTGGAGGTCATCACCATGAAGATTGCGCTCCATTGTTGGATGCGCGAGTGTGCCTTCCGCCTCGTTTCTCAGCTCCCGTTCTGCGGCGGTCGCAAGGGAAATGCTGGCACACCAGTGGGGGCTCAGCACCAGCTACAAACTTAACTCCCATTCCCTCATCACTTGCTGCATCCTCCACACCTCTCCCTCACCTTTGTAGCAGCAACTGACACTACATGATGACAGTGAGGAGTGTTGTATCCTTGCCAATGGATGCAACCAGAGCTGGCACTCTGAGACAGTTTCAGACTGGTGCCACAGGCAGCGCTCTGAAGTTTGCTGCCGACCACGAGCGCAATCCGTGGACAGTTCATGTTCGGTATTGGCACACGTCAGTTATAGTATGGAGATCCAGGGTGGCAATTTGTATATTCGATAATTTTGTAGATCCATACCAAGAAAACCTTCTCCATTTGTGATTTTCCCAACATTCAATATTTCATGTTAAAAAAAAAAGTTTAGACTGTGCATCAGGCAAAGAGAATGACCATAACAATGTAGAAGCCTGACAGATTCTGCCCACATCTTTTTCCATGCTGTGTTTGAGTTGTGATGCTCAGGCAGAGCTCTGCTCCTTGCATTGTTCAATGCAGTTTTCATGTTTTCTGTTGCAGAAATTATGTTACAAGTTTTCTGAAAGGCACTACTGTTGTTAGTCTCTCCACTGTACTGTAATCCAATGTGCTTCAGTGTTGGTTAAAGGTACTAATGTTTTACTGGAGAAATTATGCTTCGGTTGAAGGGATGAGTTTGGAAGAAAAAAGTGATCACTCATATTAAATAATTAGGATTAGGTTATGTTTCTGTTTAATGCCTGGTGCTTCACTATCACTTTACGTTATTAGACAAAACGAGCATAAGTACAGATTGAACAAGATCAGTCATGTGCTATTTCAAAGTAAGCATCCAGACACCTGCCTTATGCAATTTAGGGAAGCCATGGAAACCAAATTTGGAAGGGAAAATCGGGAACTGAACCTCGTCCTCCCAAATGACAGACCAGTGTCTTAACCACTCCACAGTTTGCTTGTTTTCATGATCCAGGAGCAAACAGACCCCACTGTGAGACTCCCTCTGATCTTCATTTCCAGCAATCAGATAATAAGCACTTGCTCGACTTTGCAGCCACACTTGCTCTCACACAGTGTTTCTTTTCTCTAGTTTGGACATAATAAAATTTGCAAATAATGTCACAAATACCATTGGTAAGATGTGCATGTAATTATACCTTAATCTTAAACTTGAACTATGGCACACTGTTCAACATTTACAGCAAAAGATGAAAACTGATACAAATTATAGAAACCAAAAATGTTTTGTGTCACCATTTAAAATTTATATTGTCAGTTCATCAGTCACTAAAATCAAATGTGACATTTCTTATGTCTTTACCTACGAACAAAAGGTGTGTATCACCTGATTATGTTTCAAAACCTCCTCAGTGGTATGTAACACACAGCTCTGAATCCTATTTATAAATCTAATCTAATAAAAAAAAAAAAGAAACCTTTGTGAGGTATGTTTCTCTCTTACAAAGGAGAAACAAGAGCTACAGGAGGTAAATATAATGTAACCTAAAATGCTCCAAAGTTACATTTAGACATTTACTGTGTCTAATTCCATTCATTCATTGCAGGCTACTGGGGATTCTTTGAAAATACATGAAGCAAAGCAAATCTAGTTATTATTTAAACCTTTTGTTTAACCAGTAACATGGATCTCATATTTATCACGGCAAAACACTATTCAGTTACAAGAGCTGCAGAATTGTTAGTATTCTGGATACAGGGTGTTTCATCCCTTTATCCTCAAACAAGAATGTGGCTGCCAAATTTCATTAATTTTAAAAAGTAATAATAAACCAACGTAAGCACTGAAATGTATTTAACCTTTTACATTTGGCAGTCTCAATGCATCTAAATAAAGTGAGTCTCCAAAGCATGATAGGTAAGATGCCCTGTTAATATAAGCACACAGCTCATCTCTCACTCTTTTTATAAGGTTTGGTCTTTTGATTAAAGTACATATTTTGACATCTTAATATAAGGTTGAATCAAATATAAATCAGATTTTTTAAATTTTATTTAGACTTCAGAAAAATTCATAAACAAGAATTTTTCTGCATAGTCTCCTGAATGGGAAACACATTTTTCCCACTGGACAGCCATTTTCTTGATCCCATTTTCATAAAATGCAAGTGGCTGTGACAGCAGCCAGTTGCACACGAGCATTTTAGGTGTGCCATTGCTGTCAAGCCTATGTCCTCTGACTGCTTTCTTTAGTGGTCCAAACAAATGAAAATCACAGCATGATAATACTCTGTGTAGGGAGGATGTTCTAGTGTGGTCCAGAACAATTCCTGGATTTTTTTTTTTTTTGAGTTGTGGCAGCTGTGGTGGGAATTGAGCACTGTCATGAAGCACAAGCACATCCTGGATTGGAAATGTGCACCTTTTCAGATGATATGCACATTTTGTTTGGTCCAAACCTTGGCAACAGCCTGCAGTGTTCACAGCACCTTTGTTTAGAAAATCGATGAGAAGAGCTCCTTTAAAACCAAAAACGACTGGTGTAAGAACCTTGTCCACAGAGAGACAGGTTTTGCCTTTTACAAGAACTAGTTTGTCCTTTTTCCACCATTCCATGCTGGTTCTGCATCACCCACCTGGTTCTGGGGTGTAGCAGTGCATCCATGTTTCATCACAGGTCACAATTCAGTTAAAAAAATGTTCCCCTGCAGTTTGATAGTGTGACAATAGACATTTGCGTACCTCGACACAATGAAATTTGTGCTCTGTCATGAGAAGATGAGGCATCCACTTTGTGGACACTTTCTGAAATCCCAGGTTGTCAATAATGATCGTCTGAGCACTACCATAGCTTACGCCAACCTCAGTAGGAATTTCAGAGCTGTTATTCAGCGATTGTCTCCAACAAGGTGGCTAACAACACGAATATTCTCCTCAATCATGCTGGTCCTCGAGCAGTGTCAGTTAGCTACATTCTCAACTGTTTCTCACCCTCAAAAAAATTGTTTGTGCCACGCGTACCTTTGAGTTTTTCTCATGGTGTTGTCCCCAACTGTGCAAAAATCCTTTTCAAAATTTTCGAGAAACTTGATTATGATGCATTGCACAACAGATGACCGCGCCTCTTGGGCTGGCACTGTGAGTCTGACTAAAGAAATAGTACAAAAACAATCTAGTTGTGGAGAGCAATCAACGGAAACAAAAGCAAAAATGAGCATCGATCACAACACTCTCCATTTACAAAAAGGTGCGTAAAACAAAAATTCCTGTTTACACACGATTCACCTTTGTATATTAATTACTTTGCATATGGTCTATGAATCATGGACCTTGCCATTGGTGGGGAGGCTAGCTTAGCAATACAGACAACCATACCACATGTGTAACCAGAATGGAGGGGTATCTGTTGAGAGGCCACACAAATGTGAGGTTCCTGAAGAGGGGCAGCAACCTTTTCAGTAGTTGCAGGGGCAACAGTCTGGATGATTGACTGATTTGGCCTTTTAACACCAACCTAAATGGCCTTGCTGTGTTGGTACTGCGAACCGCTGAAAGCAAGGAGAAACTACAGCCGTAATTTTTTCCAAGGACATGCAGCTTTACTGTATGGTTAAATGACAATGATGCCCTCTTGGGTAAAATATTCTGGAGGTAAAATAGTCCCCCATTTGGATCTCAGGGCGGGGCCTACTCAGGAGAATACCTTCATCAAGAGAAACAAAACTGGCGTTCTATGGATCGGAGGGTGGAATGTCAGGTGCCTTAATCAGGAAGGTAGGTTAGAACATTTAAAAGGGGAAATGGATAGGTTAAAGTTAGATATAGTGGGAATTAGTAAAGTTCGGTGGCAGGAGGAACAAGACTTCTGGCTAGGTGCATACAGGGCTATAAATACAAAATCAAATAGAGGTAATGCTGGAGTAGGTTTAATGTGAATGAAAAATAGGAGCGTGGGTAAGCTACTAAGAACAGCACAGTGAAAGCATTATTATAGCCAAGATAGACACGAAAGCCCACGCCTACCACAGCAGTACAAGTTTATATGCCAACTAGCTCCGCAAATGACAAAGAGGTTGAAGAAATGTACGATGAGATAAAAGAAATTATTCAGGTAATGAAAGGAGACGAAAATTTAATAGTCACAGAGGACGGGAATTCGAGAGCAGGAAAATGGAGAGAAGGAAAAGTAGTAGGTGAATATGGAATGGAGGTAAGGAATGAATGAGGAAGCCAAGTGGAAGAATTTCACACAGACCATGACTTGACTTGGTTAAAGAGTCATGAAAGAAGGTTGTATACATGGAAGAGGCCTGGAGACACTGGAAGATTTCAGATAGATTATATAATGGTAAGCCAGAGATTTAGGAACCAGGTTTTAAATTGTAAGACATTTCCAAGGGCAGATGTGGATTCTGAACACAATCTTTTGGTTATGAACTGTAGATTAACACTGAAGAAACTGTAAAAAGGGGGAAATTTAATGAGAAAGGATCTGGATAAACTGAAGAACCAGAGGTTGTAGAGTGTTTCAGAAAGAGCATTAGGGAACAATTGACAAGAAAAGTGGAAAGAAATACAACAGAAGAAGAATGGATAGCTTTGAGAGATGAAATAGTGAAGGCTGCAGAGGATCAAGTAGGTAAAATGATGAGGGCTAGTACAAATCCGTGGATAACAGAAGAGATACTGAATTTAATTGATGAAAGGAGAAAATATAAAAAAGCAGTAAATGAAGCAGGCAGAAAGGAATACAAATGTCTCAAAAATGAGATCAACAGGAAATGCAAATTGGCTAAGCAGGGAAGGCTAGAGGGCAAACGTAAGGATGTAGAGGCATATGTCACTAGTAAGACACATACTACCTACAGGAAAATTAAAAGAGACCTTTGGAGGAAAGAGAGTCACTTGTATGAATATCAAGATCTCAGACGAAAAACCAGTTCTATGCAAAAAAGGGAAAGCAGAAAGGTGGAAGGAGAATATGGAGGGTCTATACAAGGGTAATGTACTTGAGGGCAATATTATGGAAATGGAAGAGGACGTAGATGAAGATGAAAAGGGAGATATGATAGTGCGTGAAGAATTTCACAGAGCACTGAAAGACCTAAGTTGAAACAAGGCCCCGGGAGTAGACTGCATTCCATTAGAACTACTGATAGCCTTGGGATAGCCAGCCCTGACAATACTCTTCCATTTGGTGAGCAGGATGTATGAGACAGGCAAAATACCCTCAGACTTCAAGAAGAATATAATAATTCCAATCCCAAAGGAAGCAGGCATTGACATATGAGAAAATTACTGAACTATCAGTTTAATAAGGCACGGATGCAAAATACTGACAAATTCCTTACAAACGAATGGAAAAACTGGTAGAAGCTGACCTTGGGGAAGATCAGTTTGGATTTCATAGAAATGTTGAAACACATGAGGCAATACTGACCCTTGACTTATGTTGAAAGATAGAGTAAGTAAAGGCAAACCTACCTTTCTAGCATTTGTAGACTTAGAGAAAGCTTTTGACAGTGTTGACTGGAACACTTTCTTTCAAATTCTGAAGGTGGCAGGGGTCAAATACAAGGAGCGAAAGGCTATTTACAATTTGTACAGAAACCAGATGGCAGTTATAAGATTCAAGGGGCATGAAAGGGAAGCAGTGGTTGGGAAGGGAGTGAGATAGGGTTGTAGCCTATCCCCAATGTTATTCAATCATACTATTAAACAAAGCAACTGGAAAATTACAGAAAAATCATCAGTGCAAATTAAGCCTTTATAAGCTGCATACTCCTAGATAAAATGTGGATTATCTATGAGTACATGACAGAGATTTAACCAACAACTTGGAACAGTCTAAAATGTGTAATACAACAGACTAAATTCTGGAGATACAGCTTCTACATGAAAGCACCCCTCATTTATTCACTTGAATAATACACCAAGATGGACATATCCCAATGGAATATTTTATAAGCAAATGCCCGCAACAGACAACGTGGTTATAATTAAAGGCAGCTATTCACAGAGGTCCAGTGTGGGCTGTAATTATTGTATGGAAGCAAGACTTGGTGGATACTCTAATGCATTAATGCACAGCCAACTTAGAATGGGAAAAAAATTAATTCCAATTTTGGCCATCAGGTGCTAATCTCGTGCTGTAAATGCAAGAAAAGCGTGTAGAAATGTTTCCATATGTAATGGGGCATGGGCAGAAAAAAAAAATCAAACAACTGAGAAAGGATTCTTCTTATGGGACAGCCACAACTATATAAGTCCATTTTGTAAAATGAAGAAAATGCACAACAGAATTTGTTTAATCAATAATCTTTTATAGTACACATGACCAGTTTTGGAAAACAAAGTTTCACCATACGGTGTAAAAAATAAAATCACTTAATCATCTGAGGTCATCCTCACCCCAATGTTGTCATGCAACCAAACATTCCAAGTCAAAACGATAAAAAGGGGGACATAAATTTGATAAAACCGTTCCCTCATGCTGTGCAACTAGCCATGTAAACAGGAAAACTGTAATAGTACCTCTTGTTTTAGTATTACATAGTTTTCCTGTTTTTGTTCCTGATTGCACAGCATGGTAGAAAATGTCCTAACTTGTATGCTTTTGTCTTGGAATTTTTGTTTCGATGACATCACTGGGGTGGTGATGACCTCAAATGATAAAGTGATTTTAGTTTTTTTACACCATATGATGGAACTCTAAGTGTTCTGAAACCACCTGTAAATACAACAAAAGATTGTTGATTAAGCAACTGTTATGCGTTTTCTACATTTTTGCAAAACTGAGAAAGGCACAATGTTGATTTTATCATTAATTGCTGCTCATACAATTTGTTCTCTATGAGCACCAGAGATGTCAATGAGATGCTGCATCCATGAAAAGAGGTGATCAACATTTGCTTGCAGCAGTTCTGGTGGAATCTGAGCAAGGTGTTCCAGTATACTGGCCTTCAGATCAGGTAAGGACTGAAAGTGTTCCTGATAAACACACTCTTTTTAAATATGCCCAGAGCCAAAAGACAATTGGACTCAGAGCACGTAATCTTGTACCTGGAAAACCTCTGGAGATAACATGTTCATGAAAGGCTGCATTATGCAGATCTTTCACTTGGTGAGCAACATGAGGTGCTGCCCAATATTGCATGAAAACAGAGGTTCCCATAGCTGCACTCTTCAAAAGCAGGAATCACATGCTGCACAAGGAGGTCTCAATGAAATGTCTGGATCTTGTACGGGTGTAAAATAACCGCAAAACTTCCCGTCCTCTTGACTGTGGGATGGACAATTCTCATGACACTGCACAAGCACTTGGATTACCCTGAGCACATGTTGGGTGGTAAGTTACAGTAACAGCAACCTCATCAATAACTTCCACTGCGAACACATGTCTTCCTCTTACATGTGTCACACGAAGCTCACTCATGTTATCAAATTTCATTATCATCTTCTTTCAACCATTTAATGACATCGGGCCTGTACTCAGACCTTACAGTTAGCGATAGTCTCACATCTCTCAATGCAGCACTGTAATTGCTGCCATCCACAAACAACAATTTTACTAATAGTGTATGGTCCCTCTTTTCAACAGCCACATTGTTCATTATGGCTTGTCGAACAACAGGGTACCATCATAAAAACAGTGTACAACACCAAAGTTGCAACTAATTTTCTTCCAGTGTAAATTGGTTCCGCATTAATGCATTAGCATATATACCAAGTTTCACAGCCATACAATAATTACAGCCCACACTAGACACCTATGAGCAGCTGCTCGTTAATTATAACCACCCATTATTTACTGTTTCTCACCTAACTGCTTATCGCATCAGGATGTGTCTCTTAGTGCAAATGTACTTTTAGTGGATTGTAATCACAACTGAAAAAAGAAGCCAACTACCTTATATAAGGACTGTAGGGATCAGGATATGACTACAGTGATGAGTGAAACAGCTGATGGCAACCCAAGATGGAGAACCATCTTTCCATCTGGACATGGGCTACAGGTTGGTGACAACTGTACTTGCAATGCTATGTGTGAGTAAAACATCCCTGATTATAATGCTTTATTCATGCCAATTATGAGGATGGAGTCGTAGTAGCAGGTAAGGCCGACACCCGCACTGGCATGGAGTTCTGACAGGCAACGAGTGTGGAAGCTGTCACTCCTCATGCCCATACTGCCGTCAAGTCCTGACACAAGTGCCACCCCATCAGTGAGGGAAGGCTGTGGCCACAGCTACGGCCCACTGGAATACGTGGTGTTTAATTGTAGTATGCAGCACATTCAAAGGCAAAGACATATGCCTGCACTGGGTAGTGATCAACAATAAGGGCCCACAAGGTACAGTGAACAGCAACAGTGTAACCTGGCAGCACCCAGCCCAGGCTCCTCCACAAGGAGGAGATTGCCAGCAGAAGGAAGTCTCCCAGCATATGACCCAGTCATGTAATAACACCAAGTTGTCTACACACAAACTCCAGCTCTGGTGGAAGCCCACAGTTACTAGAATCAAAGTACGTGGAATGTGGCTGGTTGTTTCACATGGCACTTTAGCAGTCCTTGTCTCACTATCAATGGGTGGTGTAAACGGTGAAGTTCAGTATCATATAAACACCTGTATACTGCTAGAGAACATCTGAGCATCAAAGTACGAAGATCTGATTTTGGGGTGGGGGGTGTATATATGTGAACTAGCTTGTTAGTGTTTCTCCAACAGCAGCACTTCCACTCTGGAACTCTTGGCAGATTGAGGTAGCAGTGTGTCACCACTGGGTGGCGATGACTTCATGTGCTCTGATTTTCTTGTTTGGTCAGCTCCGCCAGATCCCAGTCAGAACTTAAAGATTCCCCAACTTTGCCTTTCAGAGACATTGGTCAGTACATCCCGCAGTGTCCGCTTCTCAAATGAGTGCTCTCATACTCTAAATAAATCTTCTCTAAAAACTATGGCTTGACTTCAGGCTGATGACTGCTTTCTCCTCTATAACATTATTCTGCTGAGTGTCACAGGAACAGTATATTGCCCCTGGGAAGCCATGGTGCAACAGGGCTATCAAACATGTTCAACGTAAGTTTTACCATTCTCACATATGTTGTACAGCAAATACTTTTTCCCCACTTTTGTGAAGTATATTAACAGGAAAATTGTGGTAAAAGTCTCCAATACACAGTTGGTACAGTCACCAAGAGTGTGTGCAGTGACCACTTGTTAAGGCTAACAGCAGGATCTTAGTTTGGCAATACATCATGTCAGCTTAAAACCCAAATCATCATTACACTTTTAATACTTGATATTGATTCAAAACTTTATTTTCCCCCTTTTAGTTTAATTCATTTTATCATGTTTTCAGGGAGAGATGCAATACCTATGTGCATTTGGGGTAGCCTTCATTCAGAGTCTTCTCATTGGACTTATAATGTTTTCCATTCACAGTAGCCTTAGATGAACAAATAAGTGGAAGTCACAGGGGACTAAATCTAGTAAATTAGGCAGATGTTGCAACAAATTGTATGTCAAGCATCAGCTTTCCCACTGCCAAATCATCTATGTGAGTAGTTGCATTATCCTAAGGAAAATTGACTTTTCTTTTGCAATCAAGGACTCTACTCATTTTTCCTATACAGACTGTCCAGAACACATTCATAGTATTCACCTGTTATAGTTTTCCCCTTAACTAAGTAATTAATATAAAGAATAACTTTCAAATCATAATAATAATAATAATAATAATAATAATAATGGGATGGTGGTAGTGATTTTCAGGTGCTCAGTGACATAGTTATCAGCACCCTTGGTAACTGTGAATGAACGCATGTCATTCTCCACAACTATCTCTCAGCGATGATAAGCCATGAACATATCAGCAGCTTTTGAGAGCACCAATATTCAGAAGGCCAAGGAACTCTGCCCTTCAGCCCAAGACAATGGAGAGAGCCAAAGCCATGCCCCACCAACACCAACATTTGTAAGGGGATGGGATTGCTCCACACCACTCTCTTTCATCAATGAGAAACTAAAATTGACAGAAAAGTTATGAATGATGATGAGCAATAAAATAGAGTATGATGCTATGAGAGGGGAAAATAATTAAACTGTGCTTGTTTAAGTGGGATGAATAAGTAAGTTATCTTCATCAGACTTTAAAAAAAGTGCAAACCGTACGAAGCATTCATGTCTGGTCACTCCCAAGATCAGATTAAAATCTCGATGTTACAAAAGTTTGACTGTATGTTCGTACATGTGATTATACGCATTCAATACAATTCATAGTAAAAGATATAATGCTAAGAAACAATTAAAGATAGATAAAATTGTACTACAGATTATAGTGACTGACAAATCACTTGATAAGAAACGGGCGAGCTAGTCAATTTGTTAACATTAGAATTTCCTACCTAACTGTTTGAGGAGGTGGACCAACTCCACGTAAAATTTTAAAACTTCTGCAACATATGTGCTGTCATCAGATAAAAAAGATGTCACATTCCCAGGAAATACAAGAGCTGCCCTAATGTTAGCTCGTAAAACGCAGATGGTTAAAATTTGCATAGCAGCATATTACATTAAAAGCATAGCACACTGGTGGTTCCTCTAGCCTAAAGAGATACCAGTGAGCCATGGGGAAATACCCTATTCTGAGTCTGGTGAGTATTACTTCTTTCCAGCTCTACGGTTGGGAAGATGGGCTCCATAGTCCAATTACGAGCTTTAATGGTTCCAGCTTTTTGTTCATTACTTGCAACCACTTTTCTTTCCATTGAGTCATTATTTCTCCTCACTGCATCATAATAACAGACAAAGGGACAAAATTATCTTATTCAGTGTTGTCTCTACAGGTGTCTTTGGCTGATGCATTCACAATATCATTATGCCGCATTCCGACATTCCCTCACACCCAACGGAGAAATATTTCCTTCCCTTGGTCCTGGATGCTCCGGACAGAGACATACTTGTTCTGAATCATTCTTTATGTTAGTTACATTTGTACGATTGACTGGAGGACACTGACAAAAGTCAGAGCACAATAGAAATTTCCTGTTAGGATGGCTCTCATCCTATCAAGTGCTTTTCAAATAGCATACTGTTCTAGTCCCCCAAGGGAACACCATATAATGACTGATACAACAAACTTCATGAAGTCTAGATAGTTGCTGCTCACCATATAACAGAGATGCTGAGTCGCAGATGGGCACAACATAAAGGCTGTCGGAAAGTTAGCTTTCAACCAACAAGGCCTTTGTCGAACACACGCATACGCATACACACACGCACACGCACCACACACCACAGTCTGTGGCAGCTGGAGAGAGAGAGAGAGAGAGAGAGAGAGAGAGAGAGAGAGAGAGTGTGTGTGTGTGTGTGTGTGTGTGTGTGTGTGTGTGTGTGTGTACGCGCGCGAGCCCACACACTCACGCACGCCTTCTATGTTCGACAAAGGCCTTGCTGGCCGGAAGCTCATTTTCCAACAGTCTTATTGTTGTGCCTATCAGCGACTTATTATAATGCTTACCCTGGCCACTGAGTGGCTCACGTAACAGTCCAATAACATAAATGCATCTACATCTACATGATTACTCTGCTATTCACAATAAAGTGCCTGGCAGAGGGCTCACTGAACCACCTTCAAGCTGTCTCTCTACCATTCCACTCTCAACCGGCGCACGGGAAAAACGAGCACTTATATTTTTCTGTGGGAGCCCTGATTTCTCTTATTTTATTGTGAAGATCATTTCTCCCTACGCAGATGGGTGCCATCAGAATGTTTTTGCAATCGGAGGAGAAAACTGGCGATTGAAATTTTATGAGAAGATCCCATTGCAACGAAAAATTCTTTTGTTTTAATGATTGCCACTCCAATTCACGTATCATGTCTGGGGCACTACCTCCCCTATTTTGTGATAATATAAAACGAGCCACTTCTCTTTGAACTTTTTTGATGTCATCCGACAGTCCCGCCTGATGTGGATCCCACACGACACAGCAATACACCAGAATAGGGCGGACGAGTGAGGTGTACGGAGTCTCTTTAGTATACCTGTTGCACCTTCTAGGTGTTCTGCCAATGAGTCACAGTCTTTGGTTCGCTCTACCCACAACATTATCTATGTGACCATTCCAATTTACGTTATTTGTAATTGTAATCCCTAAGTATTTAGTTGAATTTACAGCCTTCAGATTTGTGTGACTTCTCGTGTAATTGAAATTCAGCAGATTTCTTTTAGTACTCATGTGAATAACTTCACACTTTTCATTATTCAGGGTCAATTGCCAATTTTGGCACCATACAGATATCTTATCTAAATCATTTTGTAGTTTGTTTTGGTCATCTGATGACTTTACAAGATACAAGTTGGTAAATGACAGCATCAACTGCAAACAATCTAATAGGGCTACTCAGATTGTATCCTATGTCGTTAATATAGATCAGGAACAATAGAGGGCCTATAACACTTCCTTGGGGAATACCAGATATTGCTTCTGTTTTACTAGATGACTTTCCACCTATTACTATGAACTGCGACCTTTCTGAAAGGAAATCACAAATCCAGTCGCACAACTGAGGTGATATTCCATGGGTTCACAGTTTGGTTAGAAGATGCTTGTGAGAATGGTGTCGAAAGCCTTCTGGAATCCAAAAACATGGAATCAATTTGACATTCCCTGTCGATGGCACTCATTACTTCACGAGTGTAAAAAGCTACTTGTGTTTCACAAGAACGTTGTTTTCTGAATCCATACGGACTATGTGTCGATAAATAATTTTCTTTCAGGTAATTCATTATGTTCGAACGCAGTATATGTTCCATAACTGTACCGCTAATCAACATTAGTGACATGGGCCTGTAATTCAGCAGATTACTCCTATTTCCCTTTTTGGGTATTGATGTGACTTGAGCAATTTTCCAGTCTTTAGGTACAGAATTTTCTGTGAGCAAGTGGTTGTATAAAATTGCTAAATATGGAGCTATTGCATCAGCATACTCTGAAAGGAACCTGACTGGTATGCAATCTGGACCAGAGGCCTTGCCTTTATTAAGTGATTTAAGCTGCTTTGCTACACCGAGGATAGCTACTTCTATGTTTCTCAGATAAACATGTGGCCGAGCCCATCTCTAAAATCTGATGGTCGGCTGGTAGAATGTGTGGATGAGAGGCTACGTGTGCATCCACGAGTGGCGGCCTTTTACGGTTGCCTAACTTCTAGCTGTGTCTGCTGTCTTCTGTGGCACCTCTTACTACTGTGCAACCAGATCTCAGATGTGAATCTATGTGGGTTACTACACACTCCTCCCTTGGGGAGGAGAGGGGCAGAGTGTTGCTGAGCTATGGGGTGACTTGTCAACGGCCACAGAATGGAGATGGCATCCGCATCAGTGGAGGCCCTGGAGGCAAGAGGATTGAGCAACTCCCAGTCACTGGATACTTGGGGATACAAGCAAAAGTAGCCCGTGTGAGGAGAGCCTAGATACCCTTTCCATTCTCCTCGGAGCACAAGATGACAGAAACGGTAACAGGAAAGTCGACATTGGGGTCCATGGCAATGTACAGCAGAGTATGGAAGGTGGAGGTGACACGGCTGCAGGTTGAGGCTGCTTCTGTGACATCTAACCAGTGAGGGGTAGGCACTCTGGCTGGAGCGCCACTGGAGCTACTGCTGGAGACTGTGAAGACATAAGCTCTTTGGATGGAGGTGCTGCTGCAGCTGGAAGAGGAAACTGCAGTGCACATGGGTAAGTGGCACCCAGCAACTAGGATACCGCTGAAAGTGGTATTGCGACCAAGGGGGAAAGAGAGGTGCTCACCCGGACACGAAGCTGATTTCGATGGTACTGGACCTCCTGATCTCATTCACAGGGCACAGACCGCAGCCATCCTGGTGCAAGATGACTACCAGCATCCAGTGGCAGTGATAACCAAAACCAAGCACTCAGACTGCCAACCCAACATAAAACGCAATGTGTTGGAACGTGATGGCGGCCAAGATCCATGGTGGAGGAGATGAAGCAGCGCCCCTCACTGGTGCCTGTGGAGAAGTTCCACTGGGCTACAGGAACCAACAAGAGTCATCCAGTAGGCCATCATAAAAAAGTTTAATGCCTCTTTGGCAGGGAACTCTCGCAGATACTTTTTGATTTGGGTCTTAAAGTTGTGAACCGTGTGCTTGGCCTTGGATGAAAGGGAGGGGAGCGAACATGGCGAATGCCCGACCGCACACAGAAATAATAAAATGCTTGAGACAGGAAGTGGGGTCCACTGTCAAAAATGAGGGTAAGTGGAAGACAGTACACAGAAAAATTTTTGGGGAGAGCTCAAACAATGATCTTGGTAGTGGCCGAGCAGTACCAGTCCATGTGTGCAGAACACAAAAATGACATTTAGCTAAATAACATTCAGAAATTCAAAATCAATATGGATGAGTTTCTGAGGCTGGGCTGCTGGAGGCCATGAAGAGAACAATGATCCAGGAGCCATATGTTGCCTAGCACACTGGGGACATGCAGCAACCAATGTTCAAGCTCTCAGTCAATGCCAGTAAACTTGTCAACAAGCCAAGGATTTGGTGCAGGAAGCACATCCAAATGAAAACACACAAGCTCTTCCCGATCAAACCTGGGGTCTGGACCAATGGGCAGCTGGAACAAGGTATCCACCCCGTGGGGTGAAAATGAATGTCATAGTTGTGTTTGGAGGGGAACAAGGCCCACCGCTGCAACCTGTGAGCTGCCGTGTCAGGGACCCAGGCAGATGGTTGTGCCCTGTAATTAGTTGGTGCCATACAAGAAAACATATAAAATCTGTTGACCACCTACAAGATGGCCGGAGCCTCCAGCTTGACCTGAGAGTACTGGACCTATACTAGACTGATAGTCTAGGATGCAAACAACAGTGGCTGCCCTGAGCCAGCTGCATTCCAACGGGTGAGGACTGCCCCCATACTGTGCTGCAAGGTGCTGTAGCCAAAACTAACGGTTTGTTGGAATCAGAGGTAGACAGACACAGTGTCACCTGGAGGCATTCCTTCAGCATGGTGAAGGCAGAGATACTCTGCAAATGGTTGGAAAAATTTGCATATTGCAAAGCAGACCCACGGCCTGGAGTTCTTGCAAAGGCACCAGATGTCGTACAGGTGGTCCCTCACAGTACATCCTGTAACAACAATGTCATCAAGGTAGTTGAAAAAGTACAGAATATTGGATGTTACCCATTCCAAATAGCGCTGAAAAACTGCTGGTGCACTTGTCACCCCAAATATCAACCACTGGTACCGATAGAGGCCGAATTGTGTGTTAATGACCATAATATCTTGAACTTATCATCCATGAGTAACTGGTGATATGCTTCAGACATATCAAGTTCGGAGAAGAACTGACCATCTGCTAAGTGTGTAAACAGTTTGTTAGAACGTGGCAATAGGCACATGTCAACAACTGACTTTGAATACACATTGGCCTTAAAATCACCACAAAAGCACAATTTACCAGAGCATTTCTTAACAATGACAAGATGTGTGGCCCATTCAATTGAAGAATTGGGAACTGAAACCCTGAGGGAGGCGAGCTGCCTTGACTTGGGAGTGGAGGGCCAGGGGATTCTGCCTAACATGGAAAAACTAGGACGAGCTGACTGCTTCATGGATTGTGGGCTTGAAAGCCTCTGATGCATCTTATGCCTACCATAAAAATGTTCTAAAATTCTGAGCACAGAGGTTTCAAACACTGATAGGGAACCTGGACAGATGCCAACTGCATGGAGTCTCTGACCGTAAAGCCAAAGGCCTGAAAGGCATCAAAACCAAAAAGGTTTGCTGAACTAGTGTTTGTAGATGAACATTGGTCAAGTCACTGATTTATAGGTAATTCCGGCCATGAATTCGCCAAGCAAGGGGATTTGCTGTTTACCATATCTCCTGAAGTGCCTGTTTACTGGTGACAACTGGAGAGAATCAAGATCTGAATATGTGTGGGCATTAAACAAGGAAACTGCTGCACCTGTGTCTACCAACAGATGCAGCTGTCACAAGAACCAAAACCACAATAAAAAGCTTGCTGTAATCATAATCAGGAACCAGCCCTGACAATGACACTTTCCCAATATCCATGGTCTCTGATGCTACATTCTGTGCAGCTGAATGGCAGGACTATTGTAATGTGGCCTTTTTTCCGTCACTTGCAACAGACGGCGAAATGATGGGGACACACTGACCTGTCATTTTTGGAGTAACACAATGCACATGGCGGTAACAGGGAGCAGCGACTAGAGCACTGTATGTGCACTGTCGGAGCTGCTGGATCGGTCAGCTTGCACTGCCGCAGGCTTCTAGTTGCTGACCAGTGGCTTTTGAGACCTCATACAACTGGGTGATTGACAAAGCTTCTTCGAGGAAGGTGTCCTCTAACTGGAGGGCTCATTATCAGACTTCCGTATCCAGAGCGGAGTGGATGATAACATCACAAACCATGAAATCCACATTTTGACTTGACTGTGACAAAACTGCACTTGAGACTCAGGTCAAGGAGGGTCACAGCTCAGGAGCAATAAGACGATGGGACTGCTTCTTGCACTGGTAAAATTCAACCCTAGCGGTCACAACGTGTGTGTGGTGGCGATAAGAGGAAGACAACAACGAACATAAGGTATCAAACAAAACAAGGAGGGTTACTGCAATGGGGCCAACTGCAGCAACATCTGATATAAGGTGGGAGAAATGCAGGAAAACAATAGTGCATGACAAACCTCTGCATCTGTAAAAAGGAAGGCGTGAAAATGCTGCTGTAGGCAGTGTTCGTACACCTCCTTATCTCCTGCCACCTCATCAAAAGGCAGGAACTGAGGAAGAAAAGGAGTAGGAGATGAATTTTTGGAGAGTAATGCCAGCAAAACCTGTTGCACGACCATGATGAGCTCTCTACATTGCTGCACCAATGTTGGAATCAGAGACTCCATGTCACGGCAAAATGCAAAATCAACTAAACAATGAAAAACACATGAAGATCTGACCCTACATATCACAAATGTGTTCTAATGCCACAAGAGACCACCACATGATGACTGAGAAAACAAACATTATTAAGTCTAGAAAAAGACTTAATACAATGGGTACAGTAGCCATGGAGTGGCTCACAACAACAGTCTGATAACACATATGTGGAGGGAAACGCGACTGAGTTAGAGCTGGCCGGGCCCATCTCTAAAAGCTGTCAGCCATCTGGTAGAGTGGGTGGACAAGAGTCTGTGCACACATCCGTGAGTGGCAGTCTCTGAAAGATGTCAAACTTCTCGCTGCATTTGCCAACTTCTGTGGCGCATCTTGTGACTGTGTGCCTGGAGATTGGCTGTGGATCTATGTAGGTCACTATACATACAGTTCTATGTCATAAGACACCACATTTGTTACAGGTACAGAACTTGAAGACCTCCTATCGGACAATAATGATGCCACCTACAGTACTCATCTTCGCGGAACCATCAGTATATGTACAATAAAATCATGAAGTTCATTTAAAATACAATTAAAAACATTGTTTCCTGTGTTATGTTATTTTTATTTCATTTGTTTTTAAAATTCAGACTGAGCATTTTAATTAACCAGCGTAAGGACCTACTCAACCCTTGACAGTGAATCTTAGCATCTGTTCCTTCTAATGTCAGAACGCATTCTCATGCTCTGACCCTGAATGGTTTTGTTGTGTTTCATATGTTAATAAACGGCTGTTCAAAAGGTAAGTTAGTGCTTTCATTGAATGTCAATGATCGCAGCTGTGACAGAACCTGTTCGGTTAAGCACTAGTCACCAGTCTAATGCCTTCATTGGCAATATCTTAGATCTTTACATAAACCGCAGAAGTCAACAACTGCCAGCTCTCCCATGTACAGTAGCTAAGTCATTTCAAGATATTAATAGTTTTCCGACATCTACCTTTCAACAAATTTAAAAGGCGCCTTTCATAATGTGAATGATTAAAATAAGCCCATTGTTCCAATCTCTTAAATGACATTTAAAGTTTATATGCTGTTGAGCTCAGACTGAAGGAGGAACAGGAAAATGAGAAATCCTTTATGAATAAGTGATTCATGAATGAAATCATTAATGAATCACTGGGCTGGAAAAGAGTACACTTCCTTGGGGAATGGCTTTTTTTTTTTTAAGGATGTAATTTGATAGTACGTCTCCGATTATATAACAAAAATAGTGTTAACTCAGGAAGGATAGGACAAGAAGGGAAAGGGGTACTCATATTCCTCAATCACATAGTTGCTCAACAGTGTTGTGGCTCCAAGTGCAACCATATAATTCTTATAATCCTCGATACTGAAGAAGATTCCAACAAGGAGAGAGGAGAGAGAGAGAGAGAGAGAGAGAGAGAGAGAGAGAGAGAGAGAGAGAGAGTGGTGAATGGCTTCCTTTACTGCAGTCTCCTGCAAGATATGACTATCCAGCACTGAATGGACTCTCCTTAGACTATACTAGGAGTGGTTAAGTAACTTTCTGGTCTCCAGGACCCAAACAATAAGATGGTTTACAAATTCACACCCCACACAACATCCTAACTGATTATCCGAATATAACTTGGGTTAGATTGTTTTGCTGAGAAATATTATCCCGAGATAACTCATACCTCCAAATTTCGAGCATCCCTGCACCAGCATCCTGATAATAGATGTTGTAGTTCCTTCCACTGCCACTAGTTAGCATAAGCATCCAGATTATAATCGTTTTAGCTCCTTCCATTGTCACTAGTTACAATTTTTTTGCAGTTTCACATTTTGCTGATGTGTATTGTAGCTGGCTTATGCTCTTTAAGTTGTGCAGCATTACTATGCTGTTTCACAGCCTCTCTCTCTCTCTCTCTCTCTCTCTCTCTCTCTCTCTCTCTTCTCTTTCTCTCTCGCTGGCCAGGGTGGCCGAGCGGTTCTAGGCGCTACAGTCTGGAACCACGCGACCGCTCCGGTTGCAGGTTCGAATCCTGCCTCGGGCATGGATGTGTGCGATGTCCTTAGGTTAGTTAGGTTTAATTAGTTCTAAGTTCTAGGGGACTGATGACCTTAGAAGTTAAGTCCCATAGTGCTCAGAGCCATTTGACCCATTTTTTTCTCTCCTCTCTTTTCCTTCCATCTGCTTGCAGTCTTCTAAAAGGAATAGTGATTATTACAGTGAGGAAGAGCAGTGGGAAGACACCTCTGTTTCGGAATCTAGTGATAACTATTTTGAACTTTCATCAAATGAGGAAGAATGTGAGGAAGACACAGATACAGACTGATCTCATCTGAGAGTGTGGTATGTTGTTGATAAAATACTGATTGTGCTCCACCAAGATTTCCATTCACTTATAATCCCAGCTGTACGATTCCTTTTGCCAATGACGAACCTGAAATATTTGAACACTTTTTTGAGAGAGATTTGATGGAAATTATACTGGTGGAAACAGGAAAATATATCAGTCAAAGCGTTTAAACCACCGGATGTAGTGTTTTGCTGACATGATGTGAAGAACTTCAAATTTCCCTTGCTCTAACCCAGTTTGCAAAAAGTTGTTCAAAAATCTGAAATGCAGATGTACTGGTCACAGCAGGCGAGCCTCTCAACCTCCTTTTCTCAGTGACGTAATGTCCTACAAAAGGTTTTCCCAAATTACAAAGTATCTTAATTTTTCTGATAACAGAATGTATGATGCTGCAAATCACCCAAATCCTAAGCTGAACAAAATTTGGCCAGTTTAGCAGCACCTTGAAAATCAAGTAAAAACTTTTTCTGGCCTTCAAAGGACACTAAGGTGGATGAACGTCTACTTTCATACAACAGCCAACCGGGTTGGGTACAGTATATCCAGATGAAAAGGGCAAGATTTGGAATAAAATTCTACATGCTGTGTGAATCAGCTAGCAGATTATTTATATGGGGAAAGGGACAAAACTGGATGCACATTTTATGGATTTTCCAATGTTGTCAGAAACTGACACTTGTAGAACAGCTCCAGAAGCAAGGTTACTGTCTAATGACAGATAACTTTCACACATTCCCCACAGTTAACAGACTTCCTAGTTTTGAAGCCCACTGATAGTTACAGAACATTAAAAATTGCCCAGAAAGAGATGCCATGATCTCTCAGAAATAAAAAAAATTCTGTATAGAGGAAATTGCAGCTGAAGGATGAGTAAAACTTCTAGCATTGCATTGGAAAAACAAGAAATGCGTGGTACTTCTTTCATGTATCCACACTATGGATATGGTGCAGACAGAAAAAAGGCCAAGGAAAGTAATGAAGCCAAAGCTTCTGCTTGACTACAATAACACAATGGGAGGAGTAGATCAAGCTGATCAAAGACCATTCATATCCAATACAAAGAAAGCAAAGCAAGAAGTATCACAAGAAAAATATTTACCCGTTTCCTGGATATTTCTGTGTGGAATTCGTTTATTTTGTATGCCAAATCTGGAGGGAAAGAGGACTTACTGGGATTCATATCAACCCTCTCAGAAAAAATAGTTGTAATGAACAAAGGGAGCATCATTTCTCCTAATCAAGGCCAACTAGGACAAATACCCCTCCCTCTTTGGTTGACGGGAAGACATTTCCCTGAAGTCGTCGAGCCAACACAGAAGACATGCAATCTGACATGAGTGTGCACAGTTTGTTCCAAGAAGCAGGACACATGTGAGAGGAGCGTCCAGAGAGAAACATGATACTACTGCCCATGGTGTCAGGTCCCTTGGTGCGTCACACCACACTTCAGAACCTATCATACACAAACAGATTTTTAATACTTATCTTGTCTGCTATCTTATTTGTATATTTAAATAAAAAATTTTCATCCTCGTAATAAACAACATGTTGTAACAACTACGAGCCGATAACAATATTATGAAAAGGAAAATTGCCACTCCCCATATAGCAGAGATTCTGAGTCGCAGATAGGCGCAACAGAAAGACTGTTACAAACAAAGCTTACAGTTGGTTGGTTGGTTTAAAAGAGGGGGGGATGGGACCAAACTACGTGGTCATCGGTCCCTTGTTCCTAATAAAACAATGCCACAAGTGTGAGAATAACACAGAGGAGACATATAACACAAAACAGGAAGGAAGGAAAAACCACAAAGACGAAGAAAAGGCAACAAACACTAAAAGGAACAATAGAGGACAAGAAAACAACAGAGGCACTAGAAACAGAAGAGAGTAAAACAAGAAAGCAGATTACAGTGGCTGGCCGACCACGAGAATAAAAAGGAAAAGCCAGACACTCTGCAACACATTAAAAATTCCACCCTAAAAGCGCTAGGGTGGAGGGCACAGAGGGACAAAGGACATGCGCTAAAACTTAGATCAAATGATAAAACCCACCCTCATCAATAAAACGTAAAACTAAATCAGCCAATAAAGCGTTGTCATATAAAATGAGCGGCAAAGAGTCTGGTAACCCAATATTTCATCATTGGGCAGTCAAAGTAGGACAGTGCATCAGAATATTGGTGAGAGGCTCGCATGGAAGACTTCCACACATTCGTAGTCTCCTTAATGACATGCAATTTTTTGTGCATACTGTTATGCCATTCCATCTCCCAAAGCTGAAAAACCCAGTGGTATAAGTCAGAATGCAGGTCAGTTCAGAGATGCCCATCTCCAGAAGCTGTTTCCGCATAGCCTGTTTGGCCAGCCTGTCAGCAAATTCATTGCTTGGGATGCGGACGTGTCCTGGGGTCCACACAAACACCACTGACTGACTGGACCGGTCCAGGGCATAGATGGACTCCTGGATGGGCGCCACCAAAGGATGGCAAGGGTAGCACTGGTCGATAGCTTGTAGGCTACTCAAGGAGTCAGTACACGGAAGAAATGATTCCTCGGAGCAAGAACGGATATACTGAAGTTCACAAAATATGGCCACCAGCTCTGCAGTGAATACACTGCAGCCATTGGGCAAGGAATGCTGTTCAATATGGCCTCTGTGGACAAAGGCAAAGCCAACATTGCCAACATTACCATCAGCCATCAAGCCGTCGGTGTAAACCACTTCAGAGCCCCGGAACACTTCAAGAATACAGAGTAAGTGACAGTTGGGAGTCACAGGGTTAACAGAGTCCTTATGGCCACGCAAAACGTCCAGGCAAAGCTTCGAGCCACAGCTGCACCACGGAGGTGTACATGAATGGACCTCGAGGAGAGGTGGTGAAGGGAAGGACTCCAGTTCAGATAGAAGCTATCGCACATGAACCACAATCGTTAGCCCTGACCTGGGCCGCCTATGTGGGAGGTGAACTGGCATGGTTGGGAAAAGAAGACAGTAATTAGGATGTTCAGGAGAGCTATGAATGTGTGCAACGTAACTAGCGAACAGTTGTGCACATCTGATCTTCAATGGAGGGACTCCAGCCTCCACCAGTATGCTTGTCACCAGACCCGTTTTAAAATCTCCTGTCGCTAGTCGAACTCCGCAATGATGCAATGGGTCGAGCGAACACAATGCTAAGGGCGCTGCCGAACCATAAACCAGACTCTGATATTCAATGCAGCATTGAACAAGGGCTCTGTAGAGCTGCAGCAGCGTGGAGCGATCTGCACCCCAGTTGGTGTTGCTCAGGCAGCGGAGTGCATTGAGGTGCTGCCAACACTTCCATTTAAGCTGATGAAGATGGGGAAGCCAAGACAAAAGAACATCGAAAATCATACCTAAGAATTGATACATCTCCACTACAGTGAGTGGATTGTCATTACGGTAAAGTGCTGGTTCCGGATGAATGGTACAATGCCGACAGAAATGCATGACACACATCTTCATGGCGGATCCCACTCATACAATGTGGCAAGGATATGATGTCACCAGGTCATGCTATATGCTTTATGTAAGTCAAAAAAGACAGAAACCAGGTGCTGGCGTCTGGAAAAGGCTGTTCGGATGGCAGATTCAGGGACACACGATTATCAGTGGTAGAGCGACCATGGCAGAAGCCGCTCTGATATGGAGCCAGTAGGCCACATGACTCCAGGACCCGACCCAACCCAACCGCTGACACACCATACGTTCCAGCAGCTTACTAAGAACATTGGTGAGGCTGATGGGCTGATAGCTATTTGCATCAAGTGGGTTTTTACCAGGTTTGAGCACCGGAATGATGGTGCTCTCCTGCCATTGTGATGGAAAGACGCCATCACACCAGATCCAATTGAAGATGACGAGGATACGTCGCTTGTAGTCAGATGAGAGATGTTTAATCATCTTACTGTGGATCTGACCAGGCCCAGGAGCTGTGTCGGGGCAATGTGCAAGGGCACTGAGGAGCTCCCACTCTGTAAATGGGGCATTATAGGATACACTGTGACATGCAGTGCACGAGAGGACTGTGACATGCAGTGCATGAGAGGACTTCCCTTCCACCCGCTGTTTGACAGTGCGAAAGGCTGGAGGTAATTCTCTGATGCCGAGGCTCGAGCAAAGTGCTTGTCAAAGTGCTCGGCAATCGCGTTTGCGTCGGTAGATAACTCTCCATTTATGGTAACACCGGGAACACCTGTTGGGGTCTAGTAGCCGGAAAGAAATTTGATCTTTGCCCAGACTTGGGAAGGTGACATTTGGCACCCAATGGTCGAGACGTATCTTTCCCAACACTCCTACTTCCATTATTTGGTACGTTGGCAAATGCAGGCACGGAGCTGTTTAAAGGCTACGGGGTGCTCCAGGAAAGGGTGCTCCTTAAGCAGCTGTAGAGCTCGCCGACGCTCCTTAATTGCTTCAGCAACTTCTGGTGACCACCAAGTGACTGCCTTACACCAGGGGCAGCCTAAAGAGCTAGGGATCGCATTTTCTGCCGCAGAAACAAATACTGTAGTCACCTGCTCAACCATCACATTGATGGTACCATGTGGGGGAAATTCAACGGTGACAGTAGAGGTGAAAGTTTCCCAGTCCACCTTGTTTAAAGCCCATCTGGGCAGGCGTCCGTGGGCCTGATGCTGGGGCAGTAACAGGAAGATGGGGAAGTGGTCACTACCACACAGGTCATCATGTGCTCTCCAGTGGATAGATGGGAGAAGTCCTGGGCTTCAAATTGATAAATCAATGGCCGAGTAACTACCATGAGCCACACTGGAATGTGTGGCAGCCCCAGTATTTAAGAGGCAGAGGTCGAACTGAGACAGTAAAGTTTCATTTCTGCCTCGGCCAGTAAGCACGGTGCCACCGCATAAGGGGTTATGGGTGTTAATATCTCCCAAAAGTAGGAAAGGTTTACGGAGTTGATCAATCAGTGCAGCTAATACATTCAGGGATACTCCAGCATCTGGAGGAAGACATACATTGCAGACAGTTATTTCCTGTGTTGTCCTTATTCTGACAGCCACAGCTTCACGAGGAGTTTAAGGGGCAAAGTGTAACTACAAACTGAGTTTATGACACAGACACAAACTCCAAATGACACTCGCTTAGTCACTACGGTTCCTGTAATATCCCTTACAGCCACGGAGGGCAGGGGTCCACATCCCTGGGAATCACGTTTCCTGGAGGGCAATGCAGATAGCAGGTGTAAAGCTTAGTAGTTGCTGTAGCTCAGCCAGGCAGTGGAAAAAACTGCCACAATTCCACTGGAGGATGACGTCATCGCAAGACTGGGAAGGCATGGAAATTCAATGATGCAGTTTACGCCTCAGAGTCACCTGCTGCCATCGACTTATTGCCTGAGCAGTCTATATCCATTGTGTTTGAGGGTGTGACGAGAACCAGGTCCTCAGCAGACGCAAGAATCTCCACCCCATCCTCAGAAGCAGAGCTTGTAGGTAGCAGCGGTGTGGGTGCCACCACAATTTCCTTGGTCTTAGGGGTCTTCTTCTTGGATTTCTCCCGCTACTCCTTGGGTTTCCCTGGCTGGGAGGACTTCACTGGCTCAGTCTCCGGGACTGAGGATGAGCGTGAAGCCCTATGACCAGCTGCTTTTGAGCTCTTCAGCCACTGGCGGGTGTCATCTGTCCCACTAGCAGAAACCTGGGAAGGGAGTGACGCAAGAAACCTCTTCCTAGCAAGAGAAGCTGAAGAAGGCTTACGCTTCTCCAGCTTAGAAGTGGGGACGGACTTCCTCGATGGTTGGGGGGGGGGGGGGGGGGGGGGGGTGATGCTATCGAAGTAGGTGGTGCGGGAGCAACAGGGAGGGAAATGTCCCCCACCATCAAGGGCGCAGGTGTAGTCGTCCAGCTATGAGAGGTGACTGGGGTTGGCGGAGCTGATGGTGCTAGAACTGTTGTAGCGGCAGCGTAAGACGATGTCATATGTAACAGGATGCAGGCATCCAAATTTTCTCTTAACCTCAGTGTAGGTCTGTCAGTCCAGGGTCTTGTACTAAATGATTTTCCTTTCTTTCTGGAGAATCATGTATTTTGGCTAGCAAGGTGAATGGTGCTCTCTGCAGTCGACACAGATAGGAGGTGGGGCACATGGAGTAGTGGGATGCGATGGGCATCCGCAATCTCGACATGTTATGCTGGAAGTACAGCAGGAAGACATATGGGGGAGGGATACAGGGGTTTACATCACAGCAGTAGACCATCACCTTGACCTTCTCGGGCAATGTATCATCCTCAAAGGTCAAGATGAAGGCACCGGTGGCAACATGATTATCCCTCAGACCCCAGTGGACACACCGGATGAAATGTACACCTCGCCACTCTAAATTGGAGCGCAGCTCATTGTCAGACTGCAGAAGACGTTCCCTGTGAAATATGATACCCTGGACCATATTTAAGCTCTTATGGGGCGCGATGGTTACACAAACTTCCCCTAGCTTGTCACAAGCGAGTAACACCCGTGACTGGGCAGAGGATGCTGTTCTGATTAAAACTGACCCAGATCTCATTTTGAACAATCGCTCCACCTCCCCAAACTTGTCTCTTAAATGCTCAACAAAAAACTGAGGCTTCATAGTCACGAAATATTCCCCATCAGCTCTCGAACATACAAGGTACGAGGGTGAATAAGATCCGCTGCCATCTTTAGCCTGACGTTCCTCCCATGGTGTGGCCAGGGAGGGGAATGATTGGGGGTCGTACTTCTGTGTGCTGAATTGAGCTCATGAATGCTTAGATGCTGCTGGTGTTTCACCACCAGCAAGAGATGATGGACTACGCTTCATCGCGTGTCATCTGCCCTGATGCCACCCACTCTGACCAGGGGCCCTCCCCACAGGCGCCACCCAGCCACAGCAAAGACCACCTGGCAGGATGGCCATTGCCGGGAGTCCCAATGACCCAGGGGGATGGGCATCTACCCCTTGGCATACATGGGGAGTTAACGGTGAAGGCATCAGGAGAGTGATCCCTGCGCGGTCAGGCGGCTACAAATAACATGGTACATGGTAGCCCCACCACAACAGACTGGCTACTGTGCTGGATATCAGGTGCAAAGAAATCCATTGTCATAGTCGGCACAGAAAGTGACACTGAAAAGTGCATAGTGGAAAATGGACCCAGGAAGGTGTCCTCGCCCAAGAGATGGAGAATGGGCGGGACTGCAATCCGACGTCGAGAAAGTGGGCTAAAGATGTCAATGCATGATGGACACGATGCACCATATAAGGTGCCCTTCCCCAATTGGCTCGCTCTTCGGGAAAATTTTGAAAAATGGAAGTCAAACCCTACAGGAGACCACCACATAAAGGCCGAAATGTGTGAGACCCCTTTTAGTCACCTCTTACGACAGGCAGGAATACCTTGGGCCAGCAGGAGACCAAAGCTTAAGTCCTGTGAGGCCTTCATCAACTATAGATGACACACACACACACATATTGCAGTGTGTGTGTGTGTGTGTGTGTGTGTGTGTGTGTGTGTGTGTGTGTGTGTGTGTGTGTGTGTGTGTGTGTGTCACCTATTGTTGATGACGGCATTACAGACCGAAAGCTTTATTTGTAATAGTCTCTTTGTTGTGCCTATCTACTACTCAGCATCTCCACTATATGGTGAGTGGCAACTTTCCTTTTCATAACATTGTTACATTCCATCCTGGATTTTCTATTGTTTGCGATTTGCAGATAATTTTCAAGAGCCTGAGTTATCTTAGGATAATGCGGTGGCAGAATCTTCTCACAAAATTCAAGTCACCGACTTTCTCCTCCAAATGCAAAAATATTTTGTTGACAATGACCTACATAGGGAGAAATGATCACCACGATAAAATAAGGGAAATCAGAGCTCGTACCAAAAGATATAGGTGTTTGTTCTTCCTGCGTGCTATACGAGGTTGGAATAATAGAGAATTGTGAAGGTGGTTTGATGATCCCTCTGCCAGGCACTTAAATGTGATTTGCAGAGTGTGCGTGTAGATGTAGATACCTTTCATCTACTTCTACCTGCATCACCTCCTTAGATTTTCAAGATAAATGTAGGAATGGATTGCCCAAGCAATATATTTTCAAAAAAATGTAAAATTATATAAAAAATAGGTAAGGCTTTAAATGTTTTGTGGTAGGAACAGAAACGTTAGGAGGTTAACACTGTCTCCCTACAAGAGTTGGTATAGAGCCCGTCAGACCAAATTTAATTGAAAGCAGCAAGCATGGTTTCTTCTGAGCACAAACTGTCATGTTTAGAAACACTGAATCTTGTCTGGCTCAGATGAGCTATCATGAGCCACTGACAAAGCCAGTTCCAGTTCCCACATAACGAATGCTTGGTTCTACACCTTTGTATTGTTTGACATAAAGTGTAGCCACTGTTTGTAAGGATACGCGTCTTGTAGCAAAGAAGCCCATTTCCTTACTCCACATGCATAACATGGCTGCATGATTCTGCAAAACTGAGGACAATAAGTTTGTCCCAGGAGGTGCTAGTTCCACAGGAATACCGAGATCCTGCATGGCACTGAGTATGGCCCTCTCGAATCCACTGATTACATATTTACATGATAGTAACGAAATCCCAACCTGCATGAGCAGCAATATTGAGGAACAATAAAACGCAGTCCCAATAGGCCACAATAATGTCACTATCAAATTCTGACATCCTAGTAACATATCTCCTATTACAGAAGGCACAACATGATCTTCTCAAAAATGACTAACATTCAAATATAATTTCAGAATGATAAACCCATCACATAATTCTTCCTTATATACTACATGCAGGTGGCATTACCCCTATATCTGTAATATGCCCGGCGGTTACACTTACTAAGCACTTGTGATGCTTGTCAATTCCCAGTTTGAGTCCACAGGACTGCCTGGCTCATACTCAAGCCTTTATTTGCTATACTCCTGAGAGAATAGACTTGTTGCGTGGAAAGGTCAGTAGTGCCGCAAGAGCTTAAGCTCATCTGTTCACCAATCACTTGCAAAAGGGGTATGGAAGGAGAAGTTGATACCCGATTACATTATTCTTTCAAATAAGCTATACGGTTCCAGAGGCCTTTTCAAGTCTCAGACATCTATGATCTATATATGCGGACTGAATCAACAAATGAAAAGTTATACCAAGACTGGGATTCAAACTTTGATCTCCTATTCACTAAGCGGATGTGCTAACCACTATGCCTTCCGGCACAGTAGCTTTGCACAACTACAAGAACTATCCTAGCACGCCTTCCTCCTCAACCCAATTACCAATTATACCGATAGCATTGCAGAGGCTCTCCAACTGTACTGGAATAGCACTTCAGCATCAAACAAAATGGAAGTTCCTGCTTGAAATCCTGGCACAGGTGCTTTAATGAAAAAGAGTTCGAGTTTAGGGGGAATACCAAGTGGGCTGAGCTGTCAAAGGGAATTTAAACTGAGGTGGGAGGCATGCTAGGGTAGTCCATGTAGTTGTATAAAGCCACTATGCCAGGATAGCATAGTGGTTAGTGTGTTTGCCTAGTGAGCAGGAGACATGCGTTCGATTTGCAGCCTTGGTTCAAATTTTCATTTGTTGCCTCAGTCTGTGAGTATTCATCACAGATGTTTGAGATTTGAAAAGGTCTATGGAATGAAGCATTTGATTGAAGCACCTATGACTGTGTTTCAGGCAGGATCCTCCATTTTGTTCGATGCTGAGGTGCCATTCCAACACAGCTGGAGAGCCTTTGCAATGCTGTTCGATTTTGGAGGGAATACCGAGTGAGCTGAGACGTGAAAGAGAATTTGGATTGAGGAGGGAGGCATGCTAGGGTAGTCGGTGCAGTTGTGTAAAGGGATTGGCCAGGGTGGCATAGTGGTTAGCATGTTTGCCCAGTGAGCAGGAGAGCCAGGTTCGAATCTCGGCCTTGATACAAATTTTCATTTGTTTCTTAGGTCTGCATACATACATTATTTTGTATTATGTACAAATATAATATAAAAAAAAAATTCCTTGAGCTTGAAACTATTTCTGTGGTTGGTCAGGAAATTTTCCTTTCCCAAATATTCTTAACATAAGAACTAATCTTCAAGTAAGTGGATGCAGATGCAAGGCTCAGTAGTTTCGCTTTTTTATCATTATGACTCACTACAGCTGATTTGACACCTTTTGAGTACTTGAACCATGCCAGATACTTTCAACTTGAATTCATTGCAAAATAAGGTCCTTTCAATGAATTAGTTACAGAAATTAACACTACTGCACAATTCAAAATGACCCAAATTGCAGTTCCCACACTTCATCTTCTGGAGTAAGAGACAAGGAAATAAGAAAGGAAATTAGGGTTAATGTCCTGTCATTAAACAGCGACCACAAGCTCGGACAGGAAGGAAACAGCACATTCCAACAGAACCATCCCTTTTCGAGGAACCAATGGAACACCCACATCTGGATTGTTAGACAATAACTTGAATCCCACTACTCTATGCTACCCTATTGAGGGAGTGAAACACACATGGTATGGACATGTCAGAAGTGAACATGTACATAAGAAAACTTAACAGTTTTATCTTCATGTCAGTGGAAAATAAGCAATTCGAAGCAATGCTGATTCCACTAGTGCTCATGTAATACATCATACAGTACATATTTTTTATCACCATATTTATGAAACAAGAAATTATAACAGTAAAATTGGAAATTCATGCCTCAATCATTTGCACAGGTCAGATACTTACCGTTTTTCAAGACTTCGAGACAGTTTTTCAGCAGCTATTACGCTTTCTTTTAATGCATCTCTTAATGAATCAGCTTTTCTATTACTCTTGGGTTCTTCTCTCTTGAGAACATACATCATTGTTTCTATGTATCTCATATGTAAAACATAACTCTTCTCCTCATCCCCGTCTCTGAGGGATTGTTGAGCTTCTAGAAGTATTTTCGCAGCAGATTTCCGTAATCTGGAAAACAAGGTCATCCACTACTGACAAATTGGTATGCATGTTCACAACGAAATAAAAAATGACTTACATTCTATCCATAGTTTGGAAGTTTTGATGACATGGCATAGCACCATTTAACATTCACAAGGAAAACATGAATAATGATAGAAACAGACATACACCCTGGAAAGATTTACCATTTACACATGGCATTAAATACAACTTGAGCCTTACTCATAAAATTTTGGGAAGAAGAAGAAACATAAGAAGGAACAGCATTTCTGGACATCTGACAATGAAACATGCAAGTTACACAAAGTGCAGCCAAGAAGAGTCTCTTAGATATATGGAGAAGAGTTGATAGAGTTGGATATTGTGGAGTAACAGCAAGGCAAGAGAGAAAAAATAAGGTCCAGATAATATCAGATCAAAAACACAAAATAAATGAAAACTGAAGAAAGATACTAAACAAAAATGGCATAAAGCAGACAGTAGATTAATAAATGGCAACCAACAGCAATGATGATGAAACTCCTGGCAGGTTGGAATTGTGCGCTGAACCAAGACTCTAACTTGGGACCTTTTGCAATTCATGGGAAAATGCTCTACCAGTTGTGCTACCCAGCATAACTCACAATCTGTCCTCACAGCTTTACTTCTGGCAGTTCCTCACCTCCCACCTTCCAAATTGGTAAATGGGGAACTGGCGACAGTAAAGCTGTGAGGGCAGTTCATGGGTTTTGCTTAGGTAGATTAGTTGGGAGAGCACTTGCTCATGAAAGACAATGGTCCCAAGGTTGATTTTCAGTCCAGCACACAGTTCTAGTCTTCCTGGCAGTTTCATGTCAGTTCACACACTGCTGAAGAGTGAAAATTCATTCTAACAACACTAATAACAAAATGTTACAATGAAGTTCAGTACTTAAAGCAAAAAGAAGAAAGAACAATTATGGGAGCACAAAGTAGGTCAGCAAGAGGTGAGGAGGAGGAGGACATACAGAAAGAAGGTGAGGATATTGTGATTAAGTATCTTGAAAAGGTATCTGGGGGGATAGGAGATGGAGTGAATGAGGAATCAAATTCTCATTTGCTATTGAGGAAATCATGTATAAAAACCCTGTATTTTGGGTTCTTCCCACCTTGAATCTACTGTATAAATGTCATGTTTGTAAATCTTAAGCTGCACTACTGATTTACTGATTATATATTATTTCCCAAACCAGTAAATGCACAGCCAATTTTCAGTGGTATCTAATACAGGGAACAAGAAAACAAACATTACTTAGTTAACCAACTACCTCAGCACATCAATGCTACAACTGTTCAACATGAAACAACTGGGTGACATGTTTCAGCATGTATATCTTCATCAGTGTCATCCAGTATGTCTCACATTGTATCACAATCCTCTTACCTCTTACAAGAAATATATTGATTCATACAAAGGTGGTGTCTGTGCAAAAAGTTTTAAAGCTGACAATTTCACGCCGCTGACGTAAATGCTCATACTTATGTTAGCCATTCAAATTATTTTAAGTTGAATAGTTGTGTACTGGTAGTGTTTTACAGTGTACTGATTTAACTGGTTAAATGAAAGTTTATTTTCCAATTCTTGTATTAAATATCACTGAAGACAAGTCTTGCTCAGTTACAGTTTGTTACAGAATCGTTACTGGAACTATAAGTGTATCGCCAAGTTGTCATCTATATATCATGTGCTAAATTATCCATTCTTATCATAATAATAAAGATAAAGAATGTTAAATGGGTGAGAAGTTCCACCATTAAAACTTCAACTACTTACATTCACTATGATCATTCCAATGTAAATAGAACCACCAATTATGTTAAAAACTTTTACCAAATTGACTGTCAATATTTAATGTAATTACTGAGTGTATTTAAAATGTTGTTATAATCAATTCATTAAGGTATATGTTACAGATTTAATACATTAAAATAAGTATTATAGTTACAAACTGTGTATATGTCTTGAGTCAACAGAACTCACTGTGTGCAAATAGATTAGCACATATTCATCCAGTATTTGAGAATGAGAGCACTTAGTGATTTCCAACAAACTTTACAAATAATTTCAAACCTTCATGAAACTTTTTCTCACTGGCAAAACTCTGCAAAATCACGCAAGGAAAAAGAGTTTATCATTTACTACATTTTCGCTGTTCATGCAGTAAAACCTTAGCATCAGGCCTGACTTTTTTACAACTAAGTCTATTCACAAAACATTCTCAGACAGTATCCACATGTAACAACATACTGAATGCATCTGCAAAATTATAGCATTGTTCAATACACATTTCAGGAGATGTAACGTCATAAACATTGAGAAGCATGAAAAACTAGCTTTTTCTTAAAACAGAGCACGTGGTAACCTGACTATACTGATTCAGTGTTTGATAGGGCACTTAGCAAGTTCCAACAAACTTTAAACATAATTTCAGACTTTTTCTCACTTACATGCTTAATGACACATTAGCACATTAACTCATTTGTAAAGTAAGTAGAATTATGTAGTTGTTTTGTGCATAGGAGTTTGACTCTTTAAAGAATTGCGTGTTTACTGGTGAAGTACTAGTTCCTTCTCTTCCCACCTCCCAGCCTCCATTCCTTACAATACTCTCCTAAAAGCCATTTCTCTAATCTATAGAATACTTCAATACCAAACATTTTTTACTGCCATTACTCAATACTACATAAATTCTGTCTAGACCTAGGACTTTCAGATCACTCAGCCTTATTTGTCTCACTGCTAAAAACTGATAAACATAATATAAGAAAAACATATATCAAAAGAAGTTTCAATAAAACAAATACTGAAACATTCTAAAACTGATAAACATAATATAAGAAAAACATATATCAAAAGAAGTTTCAATAAAACAAATACTGAAACATTCTAAGAGAAACTAAGTAGTTGTCATCACCAGACAGATCCCATGTGGAGGATACAGGGCTGGACCTACTCATGATGATGGCTGAGGTGATGGTAGCAATGGGCCCTGTGGAGGTGGCCCGACCGGAACAGCAGGCTGTGGCAATGGACCCGAGGCCGGAGGTAGATCAGCACCTGCTGCCAGGAAGCTGGACCGCAGGGCACCACACGTGGAGGAGGCAGCGAATGGGATGGGGGTGCCTCCACAGCAGACGATGACTGGTTTGAAGCAAAGGGGGTACACACCCATGAACTGGTAGCTTCCAGGGGCACAACTGATCAAAGTGGTGCGCCAACAGAGTGTCGGCTGTACGCACATAATAAAGACAGCATCCTTGGTGGGCAACAGTGGCTGATATCCACTTGGGCTGGCAACCAAACCCTCATGCAACACCAGCGATCCTGCTACAAAGTGATTGGATGAACTTGACCTTGACAGGTGTGGCGCAGGCCACAGAAAGTGGAGGAGAGTGTGTGGCTCCCGGCTAAGGAATAACTCATCTGGGCTCTGCTGCCCCATGGATGTGAAGCGATAGGTGCTCAGAAAATGGAGAAGGCATTGTCCAGCAAAGAATTCTGCCATTTGATTGAGGGTGGAATGGCAGAGTCACAACATGATGAATGCTGTAACTGGAACAAAATAATTGGAAGGTGTGAGATACAAACTAAGGCCCATTATTGGACACTAAGGTATGCCCCTCAATAGAGAAAAAACCCTCGAACGCATACAAATTGTTACCTCAGCCAAAATTGATGCACACCAGAGAACATACGGAATTGGGGATAACACATCCACAACCAAGTGCGAATAGGAATTCAAGAAGGGATCCACAAAGTCTATATGAATGCTTTTCCGTGGCTGGTGTGGAGTGGGCCAGGGGAACAGAGATGTCCTGGCAGCTGCCTGTTGTCAGGCGCACTGTTCACAAGTCAAGACAAAACGGACAATTTTGCTATCAATCCCTGGCTGAAAAACGTGTGACCCCAATGGCCCTGGTGGGGAAGGTGTTGAACTTCACACCGTAACAGGGTGAGAATGACTATTCTGGAAGAGAGATTTTCTGTGGACAATAGCAAAGCACCGTCAAAAACAGAGAGGTAATACCATAAGGAAAAATAATGCAGAGGGAGTCCAAAGCCCGACGCAATGGTTTATCTGCCCAGCCCTGTTGAAAAACCGAACCACCTGGGAACCAGGTCGACGGCAATAGCAGCTGCTATGCGTGAGCTCATTGTTGGAAAACCCTCAACTGGGGCCTGTGTTTTGTATCAGAATGGAAGCAAAACAATTCTTCATGATCAAAGGTGTGACCAGGACCCACAGGATGGTGGGACAAGGTGTCCACATTAGCATGTTTAGACTTAGGCCAGTAATGGATTTTGAATTGTAGTGAGACAAGAACAGTGTCCAGCATTGTAGGCAGTCTGCCGGCTTGTCAGGTAAGGAAGTTACTTTATGAAAATGCAGCAACAAAAAGGTGTTTTTACGCTAAAAAATAAATATTTATAGTCAGTTAACTTAATTCTTAAAGTTATTATGCTCTAAGTCAATCTTACTTTCCTGTAGTCATACAACTTTTTCACAATTAAATGAAGCCCTATGAAAAGGGCTAAAAAAACCCATATACAGAATTTTTGTATAAGAGGTGGGGTTGGGTAGTGTAGAGAGGTGGGAGAAGAGAGGGGGGGAGAGAGAGAGAGGGGGGGAGAGAGAGAGGGGGGAGAGGGAGAGGGGGGAGAGAGAGGGGGGAGAGAGAGGGGGGGAGGGAGAGGGGGGGGAAGAGAGGGGGGAGAGAGAGGGGGGAGAGAGAGGGGGGAGAGAGAGGGGGGAGAGAGGGGGGGAGAGAGGGGGGAGAGAGAGAGGGGAGAGAGAGAGGGGAGAGAGAGAGGGGAGAGAGGGGGGAGAGAGAGGGGGGGAGAGAGAGGGGGGGAGAGAGAGGGGGGGAGAGAGAGGGGGGGA